>NC_056732.1:1339021855-1339321855 GCF_019279795.1 Protopterus annectens
CTACATGATGCACTGGAAGGCAGGCTATCTGATTTACTGTGTTCAACTGGGCCCCTATAAACCCCTAGGCTCTGTAGAGGTTGTAGATGAGATATGGAGATGTTGATGTTGACTGAAATGCCCAGTCTTTGATGAAGTTACAGCAAATAGTCCCTGGACTGTTCTAAGAGTTGCCTGGTTGGGGTGGTGAAGAGCAAGTAGACTACATATGGAAACACTCGGAATCCCCGCAGCCTCAGGTGAGCTGCTACCACTGCCACACACTTGGTGAACACATTAGGGGCTGTGGCGAGACCAAAGGATAGGGCTCTGAACTGAAAGTGACTGGCTCCCAGCCAGAACTGAAGAAATCTTTGGGATTGTCTGTTCATCTTGATGTGATAGTACACAACCCAAAGACTGATTGAGCTCATTCAATCGTCCTTGTGTAAAAAGGGAAGAATGGACTGGACCTTGACTATTCGGAAATATGACTTTTTCATAAATTGGTTCAGGTTGCTTAGTCCAACACTGTTCTCAGATCCCCTGTCTTTTTTGGCACTAAAAAGAACCTTGAGTAAGTCTAGCATTTTTTGAATCTCCTGAATGGGTGGGATGTCAGGAAGCTTCTTTCGTTTGGAGGAATCTGGAAAAATGGTATGAAATAACCTCTGGGAATTATTTTTAGCACACAAGAATCCTTTGTTATAGAAGCTCAGGTGCCTGGGTGCAAAAACAAGTGCTCCCCATACTGCCTCCAGAGGTGGGCAGTTGGACAATCCTTCAGGAGGGCTGAAAGTGTCTATCCGAAAAAGAATCTTAGAAACCCTGATTTTGCGGGCCCCCTGTGCTGCGAGCAGAGCATCTTCTATTTGAACCCCCCCCCCCACCTCTGAAGGAGTTGACCCCATCATGAATCTTGGAAAGATCCCCTAGGATTTACAGAACCACATTTTCTTACCACCTCTTTGATTCGGTAAAAGGATTGTTGAGGGGTAGAAAAGTGTATCCCTACAACAGACAGGGTCTTTCCATCCTGTTCACTCCAGGAAAGCATTTCTTTCACAGAAGGGCCGAACAGAGACATTCCACCAAAGGCAGCATTGATGAAAGAAGACTTGAAAGGTTCTGCAAAGTCACATAACAGCATCCTGGCATGTCTACTAACAGCTATGCCTGAACCACATGCCCATGAGGTATCCTCTGCAGCATGGGGTATTAACCTCATAGATGCACCTGAAATGGACAAAAGAGTTGCCAGCTGTGAAGAGGACCTCTTGTAGTCCCCTACAGATATGGACTCAGAGAGGGATTTGGAGAGTTCCTAAGTCAAATCCCTCTGGAACTTTGTGAAGTGCACTAAATAATTCAGAGACCTCAAGGTAAAGGTCGCTAAAGCAAATATGCAATTTCCAAACCTATCCAAGGCCCTGGACTCTCTGTTAGAGAGATGGACAGAGGAACTCTACGTCACTAGCTCCTTTTTCGTGGCTGCCACCACAACCACAGCATCGACAGGGACTCTCACTCAAGTGAGGTCTGTCCTTCAGGGGTGCCAAAATTTTGTTTGGGCGTCGGGGAATTGGTTCTACAGAATCTGGTTCCTTCCATTCTCAGTGGGAGTTTAAATGGACAAGCTCATCTGCCAGGGAAAGTACCCAAGTGGTATATGGGCCGGAACCAAAAGCTTCCAGAAAAAGTGACTGCTCTGGAGGAGGAGACCATCCAGCTTTTTGTTTAAGGATTTCCAGTATGTCGCCGAATGAGACATCATCTGGTGGAGATCTGGGAGACCCTTCCCCTTCGAAGTCAGCATCCTCGGTGAGAGATTCCATAGGGGAATCTATGCGTCTCCTTTTGCACATTATCTTGCAGGTTCCTTCTGAGTGAAATGGTCTGGAGAGGTATCGAAAGAGACGGGAAGTTCCTTATAGGAATTGTCTGGATGCTAGATGGTACCAGCTGTCCTTGTGGAGTAGGCCTGATAGTCTCAGAGCTTGGATCTAAGAGGGGATGGATGTAGGACCAAAGGATGAAAGACAGTCAAATCCCTCAGTTGACAGAAAGCTCTGTCCACTACCTCAAAGGCTGATGGACCAGGAGAAGCAGTGGCTGGCCACACCGGACTTGAAGGCACCAGAGCTGCCAGGCTCTGACCCTGTCCGGATCAGTGCCTAGAGGAAGGAGTCTGACCCAAGCTATCCAACACCAAAGTCCTAAGGTGCAAGGATGACTCAGATAACAGTGGAGTGGATCCCAAACGGAACTAGTCAGGGAGACTGTTGGAATCTAAGACCTAGCTGTCTTCGGATCATACACTGACACTCTCAGGGCTCCCAGATCTAAGGGCTCTGAAACAAATTGACAGATCGGAGAATGAGAGATTACAACAGATAAGTGGATGGAAGGCTCATGGATCTGATGGGAGATGGAGATGGAATAACCTCCATCTGGATCTGAGTTCTGAGGAATTTAATCATCCTATCCATGTCTGCCTCGGAAAGACTTCTGGAGGACTTAATGGGAAGAAGTAGTGGATGGTGGCCTAGACTCTCTCCTCGGCATCTGGAGCAACTGGGAATGGAGCAGAGGAGATACTGGTTCAACAATGAACCCAGGCGGGCAGGTTCTAGGAGATTTAGTCAATACAACAGTAGTATCCAAAGATTTTGGATCTGCATGTTTCTTTTATGATCCAAAGACATTGGATCTGATGTCTTTGGTATTTTTTGTGGTGACTCTGAAGAAGCCGTCAAAGTTTTAGGAGAACAGGTCAGAAATCTCTTACAAGATTCCTGATCTCTGATAAAGATCTTGAAATCTGAAAAAGATTTTGTTGGTTTACTACGGGGGGTTTGAGCCCCTGAGGAAGATGAAGGAGGCAGCATACCTCTGAGGACCAACTTATTAAATCTATCAGACAGTGCTGTGGAATTAAACCTCATACAGAAACAGTAGGTATTTAGATGAGCTGCTCCTAAACAATAAACACACTCCTTGTTGGCATCAGAATTAGGAATTTTATGCCCACAGGAAGTGCACTTTTTGAATCCAGTTGGTTTTTCAGCCATAGCTGGAAACAAAAATTAAGGAAAAAGTACAACTGTAGCACAGAACTTTTTTTTCTGGTAGAGATATGTGTATATATAATTGTGTGTGTGTGTGTGTGTGTGTGTGTGTGTGTGTGTATCAGCAGGTTAGAAAATTTACCAACAATGGCAACCTCTTAAAGGGTGGGAGAAAAGAGAAAGGAAGAACTCATACCAAAAATGGTATGTTAGAAGGCTACCAGGCGATAATGTAGCTTATTGGAAGACAAATCAGGGATACCCTATCCTTTTGTGGAAAATGGGATAAGGGTGACCATTGTTAACAGTTCGCAACTCAGACATTTTTCCTACAAAAGTCAGAGCAATTAGCAACACTGTTTTCCATGTTAAGACCCTCAAGTCAGCCTGAACAACTGGTTCAAATGGACCAAGATTTATCTTCTCTAACACAAAATTAAGATTCCCAAGGAGAAGCCACCTCCATGTTTTCTAAGACGCTTGGTATGCCACACCCCTTTAAAAAACATCTTCACATGAGACTGCATTGTAAGAGGAGGATACATGGGAAGGCATAATGAAATGGTCAACAAATGAACCTTGATGGATGTGCAAGACAGGCCCAGATAATGTGAGATTCGAAAAACATTAGCCCTAAAAGGGTGCAGGTTCTGGTCTTTGCACCAACTACACAATCTTTGCCATTTGCTGACACGTGGTTTCCTAGTAGTAGGTTTTCTTGCCTCCTTTAATACTTGTTGCATATTCACAGAAAATAGGTGCTTAAAAGGTATTAAGATTTTATCATCCAGTCAGTTAGCCCCAGTTGTTTGGGGTCGGGATGTATCAAACACTCCTATTCCTGTGTGAGTAGGTCCAGTCTGTGAGGGAGCTTGTGGTAATTGCCCCTGGCCATTTCCAAGAAAAAGGAAAATCACTGTTGAATGGGCCAAAAATGGAGTCACCACAATGATCCATTGAAAGTCCTTCTGGCCATCACTTCTGGCCTATGGTTAATTAATTTTACAGATGACTGTAAAGAGGGTATTGTTATTCGATCTTCAACTGACTCAACTGCTCCAGTATGAATTAGACTATGTTAACAACTGGTGCAAAGACAATGGTATCAAACTAAATGTAAAAAATGTAGCATAGTACATTTTTGTAAATAAAACAGTTTCACTTACCGTGTAGGAGATGCACACCTCCAATCAGACACTGTTGTAAGGGATCTGGGTACTCTTATTGGTAATTTCTTATAATTTGACCATCATGTCTCCACAGTATGAAAAACCTATCTGGCCCATCTAATTTTCAATGGTATTGCCACTAGATCCAAAGAAGTCTTAATTCTCCTTTACTCATATCTTGTCATATCCACTGTAGAATATAACACAGCTTTGGGCATGTATTTTTTTAAACGTATAACACAAATTTACAGACCTCGGAAATTCATAGCTAAAAAGATCAGTGGCCTCAGAAATTCATAGCTAAAAAGATCAGTGGCCTCAAAAATCTATCAGGAGAGATTAGCAGTCCTTTCTCTGTACTTGGCATCTTACAGACTCCTCCATGGAGATCTATGTCTAGCCTTTCATCCTATGAAAGATCCAGCCCTATTTAATCTCAGTATTTCGCAGAACTAATGGTACATCAAATACATGGTTACCGGAACTAAACCTTCATCAGCAGATAAATAAGATATGGTATGATAGATTCATATCCCAATCTATCCATCACCTCTGCTGGAACAAATTTCCACGACGTGTCAAGCAGAATAGTACCCTTGCAACCTTCAAGGTAAACATAGATAATTAGATGGGCATCCTAAAATGGTCTCCCAGTCTATCTTGTCTTGCCATTCCTGAGGCTACAGAGAAACCTTGGATATTTTTTTTTGCTAAGCTTGAAATGCTCAGCAGACCAATTTCCTATTACTTACCTATGAATCTTCAGAATGACCCTGGATATTATTGGAAAGGGGAGAACAGCATATAGGTACATTCTTGTCCAAGGAAAAGAAAAAGCAGGTGTCTTCCAGGTCTTTTTGCACAGAGTCCTGGAGTAGAATGCTGCTAGCTGACTGCTGTGAATGGAGGTGAAAAGATCTATTTGCGGTATTCGCCTCAAATGAATAAATTCCTGGAAGACCCCCCCCCCCAATTCAATTTCCATTAGTGAGGATCTGTCCTTGTCTTGCTCAGCTTGCCTGCCACATAATTTTGCTCTGAAGACGCCCATAGAGTGAGACTGTGCTGAAAAGCAATACCCCAGACTACCATGTCTGGTCTGCACAGAAAGTAAAACCTGGCTCCCCCCTTTTATGCACCACATCACTGTGGTGTTGCCTGTAAACACTTGTAGTGGTCCTGGGGACCAGAGAAGACTGAGGGAGTTAAGACAACAGCCAACATTGTCTTTTATTTTTATGTGTTTTTGCTTGTTTCTTCTTTTCCAAAGACCCTGCACTTTTATCTCTATCAACACTGCTGCTCAGCAAACTCTGAGATTATTGTTGTTAGACTGTGCTAGAGTTGGAAAGGAAAATGGAAGACCTGGATTCTGATAAATTTGCACAAACAAAAAAATATATCTTTTTTCACAAAACCCAAAACTGGAATTTGGAATGTCATGGATTTTAGATGTTAGGACCATACAGCTTGTACCACTGGATTTGTCTCATATGAAATCTTTCTAGAAGAATCCAAAGAATCACAGAAACCATGAGAATCAGAACCTTAAGAAATTCAATGGCTGAGACAGCAGTCTCAGCAGAAAAACTCAAGAATAGATCTAGATATAGATCAACTTTTTTTGCAGAAGTAAAGCTCTCTGAACAGAGGTATTTAGGAGACACACCAGGAAAGAAATAGTGTGAGGAGGAGTAAGACAAGACTTCTGTATGTTCTCATGGAATTCTAGTCTGTATGGCACTGAAAAAAGACTCTCCAAAGATAAGGAAGTTGTCTAAATAAGTTAAATGTTAATATTTTGCAGATTGTGGAAGGCTATCACAGGAGCTAAACAGTTTGTGAAAACCACTGGCACAGTGACTAGACCAATGGATAATGCACAGAACTGATAATGTGATCAAGACACACAATATCTTAATAAACATCTGAAATATGGATGTTTAGGAATGTGATGATGTGCATCTTTTAAAGCTAAAGTCACCAGAAAACAGAAATGGAGAAGGGGAGGCTAGTTGGGAAGGGATAACATTCTGAACTTGTGCACCATCACTAATATGTTTAGACAGGAAAGGTCCAGAACTGGTCTCTCTGAATCTTTTTTATTTGGCACCAGAAATATTCTTGAATGAAACCCTTCTCCTAACTGGGGAGGGTGGAAAGCTTCTATTACTCCCGAAACAGTAGATGCTGAATGAGAAGGAAAGGACAAGTTTAGTCTGGCAAATGCGGAGGAATCCCTTGAAAAAGAGGGAGAGACTCCCACTGCCATGATGCAACTATGATGGATCACTTTCAGAACCAGTACCTGTTGCCAGAAAAAGAAATGGTGGCTCAGAGTTTTTGGAAGGATAAAGGGATTTCCAGGGTGTGAAGGTGGAAGAGAGTCTTGTAGTAAGTCATTCAGACTTATTGTTCTGTCCTTAGTTCTGGGGAGTCCACCTTACGTTTTGGAACCTCTCTGCCATTGCTTTTCATGTTTGCTTACCAGCAGCTTGCCAAGTTTGTTTATTTCTTTTTGAAGGCGGTAGTACAGATAGCATTAACCCTCTTGGCAAACTTGTGGAAGGAAGGCTGAAAAACTGACAAATTTCTTTCATCGGCTTACCTCTCTCATCACATTTTTTAAGGACCTCTGCAGCAGATGGCCCAAAAACTAATTATCTAGGGCAGAACTTGGCTGGTATTCACAGACAAACATTAAGGAGTTTGGGGGCATGCTCAAACAGGCGCAGCTGAGCCGCAATTCAGAGGCAATTTATGCCAGTCTGTGGTGTCCTCCAATGTGGTTATGCAAATGAGCAGACAATGAGATGGAAATGAGGAGTGACATAAATGTTTGTATGCTAATTAAAACTATTTTGCACCATTTGGAATTCATAGTTGATTTTTCAACCTTTCCCACGCTTGTTGCAGATGAGCTATAAAATCAGAAGCATAGCCAAATCCAAAACAGTTGCAACTGGCAAAAATGCTATCTTTTGTGGTGAGCTGTGCTATTTCTAGTTCGGAGTTGCTTGTCTTCACTGGGTCAAAACTGCTTGCGTCCAGTGGAGCTTGCCGGCCAAGAAGGCAAAAATTTAGGCAAAAGATAACTCATAACTTTCATAATCAAGAAATCCTTGATAGGTTTAGAATGGAGAGGAACATTATAAGGGTTTTAGTGGGCATGTTTGACCCCCATAGAGGCAGTGTAGGAATGCGTGGACATATGTATAGTCCTCACTATACTTGCTATGGGAACCTTCCAGAGACAAAATATGGACAAATTGGAGGATCTCATAGTCTTTTGCCTTGAGGATATCGAAGCAGTTCCTGAATGCATTCTTGACACATATGGATCAGTGCATCTATTTCCTGGTGTCACCTCAGAACCAAGCTAAGATTATGCAAGCCTTTTATATACAGGAACATTTCAATGAGGTACTCAGTGCAACAGGTTGCACCCATGCTGTGATTAGGGCCCCTCCTGGTCCAGAGGGTGAGTGATGCCACAATAGAAAAGACTACCATTCCATCAACTTCCAGGTAGTGTGTGATGCGTGGAGGTGCATCACCAACATCTCTGCCCAGCATCCTGGCAGTGCACACGATTACCATATCTGCACACTAGCTCACTTTAGCACCTCTTCCTGCATGGTAGGATGCCAAATGGTCATCCTGTTGACAAGCTGATTTTTTTTAATTAAGTAGTTATTCATGTTAAATGTAATTGCTCTATATTAATCTTTATTTTCCTTTTCTATCTCCCTTCTCTCCTCTTTTTTTTTTTCTTGAAAAGCGGATGCTAGATATCCTCTGGAGCCATGGCTCATGACTCCGGTGAGAAATAGGTTCATAGGTTGGTACTAGGCTATCAGCCCTAGGGCCTATACAAGCCTAGCCATAACAATTCCCTGGCTATTTCTTCCCACACTATTTACTTCCCTGGACCCCTGTCTAACAGGGCAACTGACGTGATCCCCGGGGTGAATTTCCTTTCTCCCATCCAATCGTCAAGGTTTCTTTTGAAGAGGGCCAAAGAGGCACTCTGTTTGACATGTATGGGCAATCTATTCCAGAGTATGAGGAGTCGCTGTGTCAGGAACCTATCCCTCCAGCATATTTTGTTTATTGTGATGATAAGGTTTAGATCCCTGGAGCGTGTGGCTCTGAGGGATTGGGGTTTCTTTAAGTGTAGCATGTCCAACAGCTCTGGGTTTGACATGGCCTTGTATGTTATGCAGAGACTGCCTCTGAGTAGACTATATGCGACAGAGTATAGCTGGAGTTTTTTAAGGTGGTCAGCGTAGGGCATCTGCTTTAGGCCTGTGATTCTTTTAGTGAGGTATTTCTGCAGCCTTTCCAGTTGTTGCAGATGTCTTGAGAGGTACATACCAAACGTGGCGTTGTATTCTATAATGGGTCTAATGAGGGATGAGTACAGTGGGACAATGATCCCCTTTTTTCTGGATGAAAAGCCCTTAGTGATGAGGTGTGCCACACAGAAGGATTTCCTGACTGTTGTGGCGATGTAGTTATCGAAGGTGAGACCACTGTCCACCTGTGTCCCTAAGTCTTTTATCACACTTTCGGTGTTTAGTGTACTGCCACCTATATGGTAATTCACGGATACATGTTTTTTCCCAAAGGGGATAACTATACATTTCTTGGCATTGAGCTTGAGCCCATGGCTCTGGCACCAAGCATCTTTTTCTGTAAGGCCCTTTTATAGAGTATCCACATCATTTGGGGATTCAATAATGGCTCCCAGTTTGCAGTCATCTGCGAACTTTGTTAGCCAGAGTCCCTTAGTGTTGACCTGTACTTCAGAGAAGTAGATGCCAAACAAGAGCGGTCCAAGGACTGAACCCTGAGGTACTCCACTTGTCACTTGTCTGGAGCTGGATTTGGAGTCGGCTACTTTTACAGTGTGGGTTCTATCAGTAAGCCAGTTAGCAACCCATTGAGTGATGTAGGGATTAATGCCCAGCTTAGTAAGTTTATCTATGATTCCAGAGTGTGGGATAGTGTCAAAGGCCTTGGCAAGGTCTAGATAGGCTGTGTGGACCACCTTACCCTTGTCCATGGCTCTGGAGACTGATTCGAAGAAGTCAATCAGGTTCAGGAGACAAGATCGACCCTTCACAAACCCAAATCTTTTTGGAGCTGTGGAGCAGAAATATAACACATCCCTGCCCCAGACAATATTGTCATTTAGAGGGTGTCTGGCCTCCTGGAGAGCCGTTTCAGGTACCCAGATGAGTTTATGGGTGTCCTTCAGTATGACTCCGGTACTACTGTGAGTAGGGTTGTTCACTACCTGTTGCATTCTGCATATGATCACGTGCCTGTCAGATGGGGAAGTGCCCCATGCGGTCACTCCAGCTTCCAGTTGTAATCCCACTTTGACTAATGATGACAAGCTGGCAGCAGTAGTAAGGGACCCCATGCTGCAGGTTCATCACAGCATGCGCCTGCATGGGTTGAGACTCAGCATCTTATCCAGAACTATAGACCAGGGCATTCAGGTCAGTGTTTCCTTTTTTGGTAAAAAAAAAAAAAAAAAAAGCAGCGTGTATAACTGATGCATGCAGTGACACCTATGGGCTATGCTGTGTGGTGCATTGTCTACTGTCATCGTTACACCTGACATTCTCTCTCCTCTTAAAATAGTTTGTATTACTACCTGTTTGCCTGACTGCTCACTGATTCTTGTTCAGTGATGCTGAAAGGCATCAAATCAGTAAATAAACCAACAGCTGCACCTGTTGTATTTAATAACTTTTGGTTTAATTATTTATTTATTCACTATGGAATAAGAAGCATTAATGGCAACAATGACAAATTCAGTTACATAAGCCATTTCTGTGGAATGAATTCTGCTGCAGTGCATATCAGATTTCTTTTTTTGCTGTCATTCAAAATAATTATGACTTCAGAAATTGCCATTATTTGTACAGTGATGAGAGTGTACTGGCAGTAGTTAAGTGTATGTAACAGGATGATTATTTTAATGAGTCATTTCTTTATGATGTATTGGACCTGAAAATGTTTGCTCATTACAATTGTGATTTCTTATGCAACTTTAACTAGAAGGAATGGTAATCCATGTATCACTGTTTCTGGCCCAGTGTTCATTTATGTACTTAACAGATGTACATAGACTTCCCTCTTCCCCATAATCCAATTACAATTAAACAGAAAGTTAAATGATTGCAATTATTAGAGTATGGTGAAAGTAATAGCTGCAAAGGAAATAACTGCACATATGCGCAATCTCTCCATCCCAACAAAACCTTATTTTATGTAAACAAAGCTTTATCAATAAATGTAATTCACAGTAGTTCCAGTCCAAATGAGTCATGCACATCTCCTATTGATAGGCCTGGTGGTGATGCAACTGAGCTGGATGATGGGCTACCATGAGAGCGGTAAGGTGAATTAGTCCAATGGTGTGATCTAGAGGAGGAAGATGATCCTGCTGTCAACGAACTGACACTGCTGCGTGACCTTGGTCTGGAACATGAGGTTTTCCTAGATATAGATCACCGTTGACATAGCCTGTTAGAAATGTGCTGTGATTGCTCACTGTAAGTACTGACAATACTGCCTTGAGATCCAGTGTTAGTATCATATGATCTTCCCTCAAGTGTCTGGGCAGTACCTGGTCTCTTGCCCTTGTAATACTGAGTCCAGCTTGACTCTGGTATGTACTAGCCAGTGTACAAATAGATGCTGCGACTAATGCTTGATGTGCTACTACGCATCAGTGACACCATGGCATTATCCCTACTCTCTGCCAATTCAAAGCAGTGCTGGAAATCTTCATGCATACCCTATAAGACTTTGACCATTTCTAGTGGACTCTCTGTTGCAGTAGTCTGAGCCCAAACTATGTCACAGCACATGTTCTGTTATGCAGTCAGTGCTTTCCGTGTTTCCTGAGGTAAATCTATATAATATCTGCATCTGGCACCTCTTTATAATGTTGTCACTGTGGGTAATGTGGCCTCAGAATGGCTGCCATCATCCTCAAACTTTTCTTCTATGTGTGCAGAAAATGGTATAGAGGTGCAGGTTTGTTCCTACTGTACAAGCGTAAGTGGAATGTCAGCTTGTGTTTGACTTTTTGATGCAGTGTCACTTTCTGTATAGTTACTAATATGTTGTGAGAGGAGACAGCCTGCCAACTTGTAGTCTGCCTGCCACTTCCCTCAGGTTGCCTCATAAATACAATTACATCATCATCAACACCCATTCTACTGCTGACTTCATATTTATTGGTACGGTTGAACTGTTTCTTTCTGATGCTGAATCTGTAAAAGAAATCATTACAAAACATTCATAACAATGCAACAGCATATAGTACAGCACTTACAAGGGGGTGAGTGGGACACTTGCCATGCAGCCTGCCTTCATTTTCATTAGCTGCTGAAGTACAAGGCTGAGCTAACAATAATAATGAATTGCAATGTATTTAATTATAGCACTGTTTGTCAAAATTCGGTTTTAACTATAAAAAGTGCACATTTTAAACCAACCTTCAGGAGCTGATGAATGCAAATGCTACTGCAGACTTTGGTTTGATAAAATAGTGCTCATAACACCTCTAATTATTTAAGTTGCTCCATCTTCTGTATCGTCATCCTCACAGATGGACAGAAGAAGGTATTCATCATCTGGTGTTAACTTAAGTTCCCGCCCCAGTGGTCCTGGCACCTGCAATCTACCTGGCCTTGCTTCTGGCACAATCTACCATGTAATTTGCCCTTTTCTTGCACTGTGCTAGTGATAAGTTTCTGCCGCCAACCGCATTGATTTCAGCAACTATGTGGTTCCATGCTTTGCTCCTGTAGGCATGTCTGGGGCCCCCTTTACTAAAAAGAAGTTTCACATGTTTCCTAAGTGCTGCCACAAGTACATGATTTTCCATGCTCTCTTTCTAAGACAATGAAGAAGGATTGTTTGTATATCCGAAAGCTTGGTCATTTTAATAAATTGTGTTTGGTTCGACGTTGTGGAGAGAATGCTTTTTTTGTTTCCATGCTCTCTGCCAATTCAAAGTAGCGTTGGAAATCTTCATGCATACTCTATAGGGCAACTAAAGATATGTCTTTGCCTTCATCCCTTATTCTCTATCAGTACTACACAGAAAAAAAAGGAAAAAAAATCAAAGGGCTACAGCCAGACACTTATTACATTATTGCCTGGATGACATCAGCTGTTAAACTATAAACCACTGGTCTGCTAGTCCTGACACCCACAGAAGAAAATAAATATGCAAATTATAAGTTATGTACTCACCATAACTAGGCATCTGTGTTGTCCATTTTCATTCTTCCTCACTAATGGGTTTGGATCCGATCCTCGGATCAGACTCTGCTTCATACATTAGACTTTGGATCCAGCTTTCGAGCTCCACAATCTACCCACATGCTCTATTCTATCCACATTGCCTCAGATCGAGTTTGATGTCTAATCTCTCCCTGGTCCAAGAGAGAAAAGACAGAATTAAAGATGGGGCTAAAACCTGGAACAGTAGGTTCCAAACATAGTCCAACAGGTTCTTCCAGAAGAAAACAAGGAATGGGGACAGATGGGAGGAAAGGGTGAGGAAGAACGAAAATGGACAACACAGATGCCTAGTTGTGGTGAGTACCTAACTTTTAAATCTGATGTTGTCCTTTTTATTATTCCTTACTAATGGGACAGAGTCCCCAGCTATGCAAACCCTGGGTGGGCCTCATGGAAGAATATTCCAGAGCACTGCCGAACCAAACGATATGATGTCCAAATTGTAGTGTGAAATAAATGTATGAGCCTTGGACCATGTGGCTGCTGCACAAATGTCGTCAATAGAAGTCTTTGATCAAAAGGCTGAAGAAGCCAAGGATTGAGTTGAATGAGCTTGGGGAGGTCTTGGTAATACTAAGCCTTTTTGAAAATAAATCAATGAAATGCAGTCTGTAATCCATTTAGCTAGGTTAAATTTAGAAATGGACTGACTCGGGCAATTTGAGGAAAAGGATGGAAAAGCTGATCTGACTTTCTAAACTGCTTTGTCCTGTTAAGATAAAAATGTAGTTGTCTATGCATATCAAGCTGATGTAGCATGTACTCTCCCTTATTGGAAATATTTGGAAAAAGACTGGTAAATTAATCAACTGGTTGAGGTTATTTTCAGAAGCCACTTTAGGCGCAAACAAATTGTTAGTCCATAGAAAAACACCATCTTTATGAAAGATAATATAAGGGGGTTTCTCTGATAAAGGTCCCAAGGTGGTGAATGGTGCTTTCCTAAAGGTCTGAGGAGAAAAAGTGCTCTTCATAAAAGCTTTAGACAATCTAGAAGAAGCCAAGGAGAAATAATTATTTCCTGAATGGAAATTAGAGATTGCTGCCAACTGAAGTTTAATTGTAAAAAAACTGGCCCCTTCATTAAAAAGGGTTGTAAGAAAAAGAACTGCAAAAGTTGGGCAGAAAATGGGTCGATGTTTTGGTCAAAAGCCCAAATAGGAAACCTTTTTCCATTTTCTCCTACACACTTTCCTGGTTCCTGGTAGAAGTTTTCTGTGATACCAAAATAATGTTGGGAACTGGGAAAGAGAGCCTGGACTGTCTGAGTATTACTGGAAGTGGAAAAAACATGTGGCTAACCTGAGGACTAGAAGATTGCGATGTTGAATTCCCAATGGGTGAGATAGGAGATTGTGATGAGACTCCAGTATCCATGGAGGATAACGAAGATGAGACTGTAGGAAGGGAAATCAAACTTGCCAGGGCCAGAAAGGGGCACTAAGGATTATGAGCTCTTCAGCCTGTTTGCTTTCTGTAAGAATTTTGGAAGGAGTGGAAGAAGAGGATAGCATAAAGGAGACACAAGGGCCAAGTGTGAATCAGAGAATCTCTGGGTGACTCCCCCTGAGGGAAGTATCAGAGTGAAGTACTTGCTGCACTTCTTGTTGAGAGGGAAAGCAAACATGTCACAGCAAGGTTGGCTCCAATGTCTGAAGATCATATTCGCTACTGACTGGTTAAGAGGCCACGTGTGAGGCATCAGAATAGAATTGCTTAGTTTGTCTGCCAGCACGTTGATTTTCCCCAGAATATGCATCACCCATTCCCAAACTCTCATGGCCTCTCTGCAGAGGGGTAAGACTGGGATCCCTCTTGCTTGTTGATGTACCAGACTACAAACATTTTGTCTGTCTGAATTGCAATAGTCCCCAGAGGGAGAGATTCTTGAAATGCCTGCAACACTAAAAGGACTGTGGTCATCTCTAGAACGCTGATATGCAATTTGGTCTCTTGTGGGAACCTTATCCCTTGGACCATCCTTCCCAAGAAATGACCCCTCCCACCTCACTTTGGAAGCGTATGTGGTCACTGTAGCAAAAGGATTTGGAAGAATTCAATGGAACACTTTGAACACTAGAAAGAGATCATTAGACTGAATACACCAACAAATGTGGCACTTGCAAATCGGGATGAGTTTTATTTGAAAAGGCAGGGGAGGATGTAGAATGGACCACTGTACAGCCAAGGTCCATTGGAGAATTCGCATAAAGAAGCAAGCTAAGGGAAGCAGTGCTATGGCAGCTGACATAGACCCCAATGCTCGAAGAACTAATCTTGCTGGAGGAGAAGGACAAGAGAGGATATCCGGTACCCGATGTCTTAAAGAAGCAATGCGGTGGAAAAGTAAAGATGCCATCTGAGTCGTAGTATTCCATGAATTCCAGGCTCTGAACTGGAGCAAGCAGTGATTTGGCAAGACTGATTGAAATGCCCAAGGTGTTGCAAATCTGGAGCAAATAATCCCTGGGTTGATGAAGTTGTTGCCTGGAGGGGGCTGTGAGGAGCCAATCATCTAGATTTGGAAACACCTGGAATCCTTTGAGCCTCAGATTTGCTGCCACTACTGCCATGTATTTGTCAAACTTCCTAGGGCCTGTGGTGAGTCCAAAGGACAGAGCTCTGAATTGGTAATGACTGGCTCTCGGGTGAAAGCAAAGACTGGATTGTCTGTCTATTTTTATATGATAGTACGCATCCTGAAGGTCTATAGAGCGCATCCAGTCATCCTTCTGCAGAAGGGGCAGGATGGACTGAACCATGATCATTCAGAACTTTTCTTTCTTCAAATACTGGTTCAAACTGCTTAGATCCAAAATGGGATCGAGGCCCCCTGTTTTCTTTGGCATTAAAAGAAGCATGAGTAAGTTCTGAATCCTATCTGGTCAGGTGGGAACTTCTGGATGACTCTCTTTTTTTTCTAGCAGCTTTTGTATTTCTTGTGCTACTTCCTTCTCTGGGTGGAATGTCAGAAGGTTTTTTTCCTCTGAGAAGGAGGAAGAAGGGAAAAGGGTAAGAAATAACCTCTGGATATTATTCTTAGCACCCATTCATCGGTTGTGACTATGTCCAGGCATCTAAGTGCAAAGAGTGTCGACCTCAACTGCCTTCAGAGTTGGACAGTTTGGCAGTGTTTCAGGAGCGCTGATAGGGCTTGAGAGAAAAAGATTCTCTAAAACCCTGGTTCTGCAGGCCTCCTCTGCCTCTAGGGTGACGTCTACCATTAAAATTTCCTCCTTTACCTCTAGAGGAATTATCTCTGTGCAAATCCTGGAAAGGTCCCGGAGATTTACGGAACTACATCTTCTTAACACCTCTTTGGTTTCTAGATAAAGTCTGTTGAGGAGTAGAAAACTTGATTCCCATGGCAGACAACATCTTCCCTTCTTGTTTGCTGCAGGTAAGCGTATCCTTAATCGATGGCCCAAACAAGAAAGTGCCATCAAATGGGACATTAACAAAAGACGTCTTAAAGAGCTCCGCAAAGTCTCATAGCTGTCTGCAGGCATGTCTCCTTATGGCAATACCTGAACCAGGTGCTCGTGAGGCATCCTCACCTGTGTGAGATATTAACCTCACTGACGCATTTAAAACAGTCAAAAGAGTGGCCAGATGAAAAGTAGTCCCCTTGAAATCCTCATCAGACATGGACTCAAAGGGATAATTTGATAATTCTTTAGTTAAATCTCTCTGCAGTCTAATTCAGTGACCTCAGAGCGAAGGTAGCAGAGGCAAACACATGCTTTCCAAATCTGCTCAATAGTCTGGACTCCCTGTTCAGCTGCTTTTTTAGTGGCTGCCACCACCACCACACCATCAATTGGGATTCTTGTGCTCCAGTGAGAACGGTCTGAAGGGGAGGGGGGGCCAATAATTTGTTTGAATGCTTTGGTATGGACTTGATAGTATCTGGTTCCTTCCATACCCGGCAGGAAACCAGAGAAGACATAGACGGTCCAACATCAAAAGCCTTCAGGAACAAAAATTCATCAGGAGAAGGAGTTTAGGAGGACCAGCCACCTTTCTGCTTAAGGGTTTCTACAATATCTCTGTGATGCCCCTGCTGTGGGCCAGTAATCAAGAAGCCTCAATCCTCACCACTGACATCGATGAGAGACCTTCACTTGGAACAAAAATAGATACAGTATTTCAAGATGCAGCTCTCTGCACCAAGCAAAATTTACCTTAGGAGAACACAAGGAACACACTCCCGTCCTGGGGCTGGGTTTCCTTCACTCTCTCCGGGTCCCAAATAAGACTTCACACTGACCACTGATGTAGAGTTGAGTCCTCATATGAGAGTTCTAAGCCAAGTCCTCCACCACCCTCTCTGTGAAACCAGTGCTCTCTGTCCCTGCTCCAAGTAGCTAACACGAACACTCTTTGAGATTTGATTTTCACACACACACGCACACACACACACACACACACACACACACACACACACACACACACACACACACTTATACTACGTAAAAGTAATACTAATACAAATGGTATTGCTTGAAAAATGCAGCAAAGCTTTCAGGAGCAGCCACAGTGTCAGCAAATAAATATAAGTGCTCTCAAAGGTTAAAATATTCTGTAAAAGACCATCTACGATGAAAAGTTTAAATACATTTAGCAATCAATAATAAAAAAAACATGAAAATACTAAATATCTATCTATAATAAACACCAGAGTTTCAATCACAGGAAATATTAAAAGTAAAACCTCAGTTTTGGCCGGCTAAGAACTTGCTGTATTCAACTGGACGTATAAGAGAATTTAAGTACCTTTATCTGCACTTTTTTTTTCAAAAAATACAATATTTAAATTGATTTTAACTGTGTTGCAGGAATATTAACTGAACTGGAAGTTTTGACTCTGCTCTTCAGTTAGTTCCACCCACCCTCCCTGTTTTTGTTTTGGTGTTAATCTTAGTGGCCTTGAAACTGCCCGCCCCTCTTGTAAATTTGTGTTTGGATACTCCTTCTGGGCCCATCTCATTTGCTCACTCAACGGAGTGCAGTGAGATCATATTCTGATTTCAGGCACTCCTACTGTGTACAAAGAGAGCATCTGGGAAACAGAAAAAAAATTAAGCTTGTTTCCTGCCTTTCCTGTTAAGTGGTATAGACTATTTGTAGGCTTCTGAGCCCCCAAGCCCTTCTGTGTTGGAGGGAAGCCTTCTAGCTTAGTTTTTTTCTTATAACTAGCCAGTTTTCTAGTTTCAGCACTCAAATCTGTTTCTTTGATCTCAGCACTTGTTCAGGAAAAAAAAAATTCATCTGCTTTTACTGTACTTGTGTTTCTACCTACTTTATTTTACTTTTGCATCATCTTAAAAGTACTCAATTGTATTTATTACTGCGTGGTGTAACTCATTCTAAGCCTTTTGGTTTAAACACTTGGGCTTCGGACCAGTTGTTTTGCACTGAGAGGGTTTGTGGTCTGCACTGTAGTGGCAGAACAGGTAGCTTACATCCTTCTAGGTTGGGAACTGCTGATTGAGGGCTCAGTATCTGTTATTCTAAAAGTGTATTAATTCTGGTTTAAGCACTTGGGCTTTCAGGCCAGTTATTTTACATTAAGAGGGTTCGTGGTCTGCACTCTTGTGGGAGGAGAGGCTGGACTCTGCCCTTCTGAGCTGGGAATTTCTGGTTAAAGGCTTATAGTGCATGCATATCTGAACTGCTTCTTACTGAAGTTGGTGCGCCTTGTTTGCTGTGGCATAGACTGGATTCGGGCCTGCTGGATCTAGCTTTGTTTGTGTAAATTCAGCACTAATCCAGGCATTCTCTAAAGTATTCAATTGTATTTATTACTGCTTGGTAGTAACTTGATTAAAGTGTAGCTATCATTCTAAGTCTTTTGGATTAAGCACTTGGGCTTCAGACCAGTTGTTTTACATTAGGAAGGTTTGTGGCCTGCACTGTGGTGGCAGGACAGGTAGCTTTCATCCTTCTAAGTTGGGAACTGCTGATTGAGAGCCCAGTGTCTGTTATTCTTAAAGTGTATTAGTTCTGGTTTAAGCACTTGGGCTTCAGGCCAGTTATTTTACATTAAGAAGGTTTGTGGTCTGCATTCTTGTGGGAGAAGAGGCTGGACTCTGCCCTTCTGAGCTGGGAATTTCTAGTTAAAGGTTTATAGTGCCTGAATATTTGAACTGTATCTTACTGAAATTGGTACACCTTGTTTGCTGTAGCATAGACTAGATCCAGGCCTGCTGAATCTAGCTTTGTTTATATGCTTGTTTGCTTGTTATTTCCCTGGAATGCTAATTCCACCTAATACGCGGCTTCTCAGCGCTTCTGTGGATCAGTAGTGATATCTGCATTGCTTACTGTACTTATTTCCTTGTTTCACTTGAAAGAAAGTTACTGTTTGTCGTTTTTGCATTTAAGTTACCTGTAACACATTGCACTTACGTTACCTGGCACTTGCTCACTAAAGCAATTATATAAGTCAGCACTAAAAATTAAAAGCACTACACCCTCACTCCCCACTGGCCCTTGTTTTCAATTATTAAGGAATTCCCAATATTATTCTAGCATGTCCAAAGGTCAGTTGTAAATCTCCTCTCCGGTCCAGCTGGTGAATCTGGGAATCTTGAGGCAATGTTACAACTGCCTCATGTACACAGGCAACCCTCTCCTCCTCCCAACAAATTCCAACACATGTGAGAGATGCAACCATATAGCCAAACTGGAGGCTAAGCTCTCTCAACTCAGTACTGGCATAACCAGTCAGGAGGAGAAGGAAACCACACTCACTACAATTCCAGTCTCACATAGACCTACCACGACAGCAAATCAAACACATAATCACACAAAAACATACTCGGAGACTCTAAATAAAGATCTGCCTAAGCAGCAGAGACCTCCAAAGCAGACACCCAAGCAACCGCTACCCCAAAACAAAACACGTGCAACACATATCTCACAAAGCCAGTGTGCCGAACAGTCACAGCCCTTAAGACTAAACAACACACCTGATACACTTGTAATAGGTGACTCTATTGTCAGGCACACTGACGTCCCGCTGACCAGGCTGAACAAGGAGAGGGTCACGGTCAGCAGCCTGTCGGGCGCTAGGATCCGCCACATAACACAAGCACTCAGGTCACTCCAAGGCAAGTACAAATATGACTCAGTCATTGTCCATGCTGGTGTGAATGACCTGAGACGTACCTCCCTGGACTACATGAAAAGAGACATAAAGGAGCTCTCTGAGCATGTAGCCCAGGCCGGTATGACCCTGACCTTGAGTAGCATCTTACCCTCACCAAGAATGATGCCAGAATATGAAGACAAGATGATCAATTTCAACAATTGGCTTAAGTACTGGTGTCATTCAAAGGGGATCCAATGCCTGTCAGCTTGGGATGATATGCTCGACAAGCCACGATGCTTCGCTAGGGATGGCTTGCACCTGTCACCCCTGGGCTTTCGGATATTGGCAAAGGTTCTTGCTACAACAGCGACAAAAACTCCAAAACGACTAAAAACTTTTGAAACTGGAAACAATAGGAGTCAGCAGCACAAAATGGGTATAAAAACTGTTTAATATAAGCGCTTTCGGCTCGGACTATTCCAAGCCTTCTTCAGACAAAACAGTTGAACACTGACAGCCAAAATTTAAATACTAACTTCAATTAAGACCTTAATTAATCCTTAAAGTGCTATTGCCTTACAAGTATTCCTTGAAACACCAGAAGGAAAGAATCAATTGTTCATAAAACAGTTAATAAAAATATATTAATATTTATATGTGTGGTATAAACAATATATAGTATATAGTATATAAAATATGTAAAATATATACATATATATATACACAGTATATGATGACAGTATATGGTAATGGGAATTAAATTACAAAAAATCTTGATATTAATAATTGTAACATGACATTTTTATATAATATATGTAACAAATATATGTGTGTAAATGTACATAAATAAATGAATAAATGAAAATAAAAATATAAATATACATATATATATGCACATTATAAAACTTTCTCTAGAATATTATCTTTTTAATGCCAGGAGTTTTAATACACATTTAATGGAGAGAGCTTCATTCAATCCTGGGAAAGCTTGGGCATTTGTGACAATTTGCCACTTCAACTCATCTAACTCTAATAGCAACTGCCAAGGGCCTCCTCTAATATCTGTTTCAAGGAATACTTGTAAGGCAATAGCACTTTAAGGATTAATTAAGGTCTTAATTGAAGTTAGTATTTAAATTTTGGCTGTCAGTGTTCAACTGTTTTGTCTGAAGAAGGCTTGGAATAGTCCGAGCCGAAAGCGCTTATATTAAACAGTTTTTATACCCATTTTGTGCTGCTGACTCCTATTGTTTCCAGTTTCAAAAGTTTTTAGTCGTTTTGGAGTTTTTGTCGCTGTTATGGCTACTGGAAACGGAGTGGGTTCGCAGCCGTTATTTGATGAGAGCAACAATTTTGAAGCTAGTCCTGTATCCGGTTCTGGTAACAAAAACGGATCTCAACAGGAAGACGCAATTGGTAATTTGACGGCACTTGTTCAAGTGCTTCTAGGACGCGTAGAAGCACTTTCGCAGAAGGTGGACAGTACTATGTGTGGGGTTAAACAAAATCCCAAAAAGGGAAGGCATCACTGATCAGTATTAGCAAAAAACTACGGGCACTCAAAATTGTCTAAGGCCAGCTTCGAGAGAAAAATTGCACAGGACACTAAGGATAATCACAAGGCTTTCTTTAGTTATGTTAGGAACCTGGGTGGTAATTCCCAGATATGCTCAGAATTAGTCCAAAATGACAAAAAATACACTGAACCCACAGACATTGCCAACATCCTAGCTGACAGGTTCAGCGCAAACTTCTCCCTCCCCTCCCCACCAAAAGGGCAAACATCTATCCCAGCAGAGTGCTGCCCCCCTGACATCTCAGATGCTCAGGTAAGAGCCGCCCTCTCCAAAGCAAAAAACATAGCATCAATGGGACCAGACGGTGTCCCGGGCTGCGTCCTACATGAACTCCAAGAAGAGCTAAACCCAAACATAAAACTACTGTTCAATCTCAGCCTTACTACAGGATATGTGCCCAAAGAGTGCGCGTACAGCAACAGTGGTCCCTCTCCATAAAGGTGGTGCCTCAACGGATCCTGGAAACTATCGCCCCATAAGCCTGACTAGCTTGGTCTGCAAAGCTATGGAAAGGATCATCATGGACCTCATAAATAAAGATATTAGGGACCTACAGACACTGGATCCTACCCAGTTCGGCTTTGTTAAGGGCAGATCCTGCCTCTTAAACCTGGTTGATTTCTTTGAAACAGTCACCAAGGCCATTGATGAGGGGAAGGTGGTCCACACAGCCTACCTGGACCTCGCAGAAGCCTTCGATACAATACCCCACTCGGGCATTATAGATAAGCTCACCAGCTTAAATATAAACCCCTATGTCACTAGATGGATTGCAAACTGGCTCAAGGACAGAACCCACATGGTTAGAATTGCTGGAGCCATGTCAAACTCCAAACCAGTTACAAGTGGTGTCCCACAAGGCTCAGTCCTGGGACCTCTCTTGTTCGGTATATATTTCTCGGAGGTACAGGCCAACATGGAAGGACTGTGGCTGACCAAGTTCACAGATGACTGCAAACTGGGTGCCATAATCGACTCTCCAGCCGACACAAGCATCCTCCAAAAGGGCCTCATAGAAACAGACAACTGGTGCCAGAGCCATGGCCTCAAGCTAAATGCCAAAAAGTGTATAGTCATCCCCTTTGGCAAAAACAAAGTGCCCACAAATTACCACATAGGTGGTAATCCATTAAGTACAGAAGAAGTAATTAGGGACCTGGGGACCCAAGTTGATAGCAATCTCTCATTTGACAACCACGTGGCCAAAGTGGTTAGAAAAACATTTTATATGGCCCACCTAATCATGAAGGGATTCACATCTAGATCAGGGGAGGTCATCGTGCCTCTTTACTCATCCCTCATCAGGCCCATAATTGAGTACAATGCTCCTTTTGGGATGTACCTTACCAGACACCTGCAGCAACTGGAAAGACCCCAAAAGTACCTAACCAAGAGGATCAAAGGGCTCAAACAGATGCCAGATGCTGCCCGGTTAAAGAAACTCCAGCTCTACTCAGTGGCATACCGCCTGTTCAGAGGCGATCTGTGCCTGACGTATAAAGCCATGTCCAACCCGGAATTAATGGACATACTGCACCTCAGAAAATCCAAATCCCATCGAGCTACGCCGAGAGACTTGAACCTCAGCACTGAAATAAATAGGACATGCTGGAGGGACAGATTCATAACCCAGAGGCTCCCTTCACTCTGGAATAAAATCCCAGTCCAGGTTAGGCAGAGTCCCTCATGGACTCTCTTCAAGAGGAATCTTGATGAGTGGATGGGAGATCGTAGGTTTACCCCGGGTATCACTTCTTTGTCACTGTTAGACAGAGGCACAGTATACTAACCTCGAAAAAGGGCATAGAAAAATAAATTTAAAATGGGTGGCGAAAGCCAAACACATTCTGGCTAGGCTTATAAATGCCCTAGGGCAGATAGCCTAGTCTGAACCTATGAACACAGATAAAGAAGTTATGTACTCACCATAACGTTCCATCTGAGTAGGTAACTTAATTTGTCAGCAACCTGCGGGTATCGGATCCGTCCTGGATCCGAGCCAGTAGCTTTCCAAGCCAGAGATCCGAGCTTCAAGCTCCTCCCCCTTGCCCATAATACCCTACTACCTCCCTCCAATCCTCAGATCAAGTTTGCCCAATTACCAGACAACACCAAGGCAAACAATACCTGAACATCCTAACCTGATGCATACCAGGATTGAATCATTCTATCATTCAGGTAACGAAAGCCAGGTTAGGGGAAAGGAGGGGGGGTCGGTTGCTGACAACTGAAGTTACCTACTCAGATGGAACGTTATGGTGAGTACATAACTTCTTTATCTGAAGTAGTTAAATTCATTTGATCAGCAACCTGTGGGACAGAGTCCCCAGCTACCAAAAAACTTGGGAGGTCCTCAAGGAAGAATATTCCGGAGCACTGCAGAGCCAAAGGCCGCCCTCCCTCTGGATATCAGATCTAATTTATAATGCAAAATAAAGGTATGAGAAGAAGCCCAAGTAGCCGCAGAACAGATGTCATCCAAGGGAACCCTTGACCAAAATGCAACAGAGGTAGCCATAGAACGGGTAGAATGAGCATGAACCCCCAAGGGCTCCGGCCGACCAGAAATTTTGTATGTGAGCAAAATGCAGTGAGATATCCATCTAGCTAGAGTCACCTTCGTTACTGGTTTACCCAAGGATGGCTTAGCAAAGGAAACAAAGAGCTGCTCCGACTTGTGAGAAGCAGCTGTTCTGTGAAAGTAAAAGCGCAATTGCCTATGCACATCTAATGAATGCAGTCTGTACTCCCCCTTGTTCTGATAGTTAGGGAAGAAAACAGGCAGATTAATGGATTGGTTGATGTTAGTCTCGGAAGCCACTTTAGGTAAGAAGGAAGGATTAGTCCTGAGAGATACTCTGTCCTTATGGAAGACATGATACGGGGGTTTAGTACAAAGGGCTTGAAGCTCAGATACCCTTCTAGCTGAGGTAATAGCAATTAAGAAGGCAGTTTTCCAAGACAAGAACTTTAAGTCAACAGAAGCTGCAGGGTGAAATTGTGGACCAGTTAAAGCCTTAAGGACTAAGGTTAGGTCCCATGGAGGAACTGCATTCTTGACAGGAGGTCTTAAAAGAAAGGTGCCCTTTAAGAAAGTCTTACAGATCTTAGTGGAAGCTAAAGGACCAAGATTGTCCCCGATGTGGAAGTGGGAAATGGCAGCCATTTGAACCTTCACAGTAGAAGAAATGGCTCCTTGATGGAAAATGTGAGATAGAAATTCAAGTACTGCTGGAATGGGAGCCGTAAAAGGGTCCAAAATCCTACGCCAGGCCCAGATGGAAAAATGTTTCCATTTACTGTTGTAGACCTTGCTGGTAGAAGGCTTATGCGCCGCCACCAGGATGGATTTAACTGCGGAAGAGATACCGGGAATCCTAGCCACTAACGGAACTGGATCAACCAAGCCGAGAGCTTAAGGTCGTCCAGATTCGGAGTTTTCAATCCCGAAGGATGAGAGATCAGATCCGGAATGGGATCCAAGATCCAAAGAGGAGCTATGAGATGAGACCGTAGGTACAGGAACCAGGTTTGACGAGGCCAGAACGGGGCTATGAGGATAACCTTGCTGCCCAACCAAAGAGCTTTCTGGAAGAATTTTGTCATTAACGGGAGAGGAGGATAAGCATAAAGAAGACCGGATGGCCAAGCATGAACTAGAGCGTCTCTGTGCCTGTCCCCCGGCGGGGAAAGTAGAGCGAAAAACTCGCTGCACTTTGCGTTCGAAGGTGATGCGAAGAGATCGCAGCAAGGTTGACCCCATTTGAGGAAGATGTGTTTCGCTACTAAGGGGTTCAGAGACCACTCATAAGGCGAGAGGATAGTTCGACTCAGCTTGTCCGCTAAAATGCTGGACTGACCCGGAATGTGCGTTGCTAGCAGAAAACGGTTGGTGGATATCGCCCACTCCCAAACTCTCATGGCCTCTCGGCAAAGAGGGTAAGACCTGGTCCCCCCCTGTTTGTTGATGTACCAGACCACTGGCATGTTGTCTGTCTGAATTGCAATAGTCCCCGGAGGAAGAAGGGCATGGAGAGCTTGCAACGCTAGAAGCACTGCCCTCATCTCCAGAACATTGATATGCAGAACTGTCTCTGTTTGAGTCCACTTGCCTTGGACAGTTCTGCCCATGCAATGCCCACCCACCCCAGGCGAGAAGCGTCCGTGGTCACCGTGGCTTGGGGTTGAGGCATCAAAAACGGACGCCCTTCCCGAAGCTCTCGGGAATGGGGCCACCAAAGTAGGGAGTCCCTGCAAAAACTCTGCTGAGGGGAATCGGGGAGAACAACGGATGTCGAAGGATGGACCACTGGACCTGTAAGGTCCATTGAAGAACCCTCATGTTCAAGTGGGATAGGGGTGAAAGGTTGATAGCTGCTGCCATGGACCCTAGGGCTCTCAGGACTAATTCTGCTGTTAGGCCGGAGATTGTAGAAGTGCTAAGACGTGGAGAGTTAAATTGCGGAGTCTGTCTGATGTCAAGAAGGCCTTGGACTGAAGTGTGTCTATTCCGGCCCCTATGAAGTCCAGGACCTGAACAGGTTGAAGGGACGATTTTTTGTAATTTATAGTGATCCCCAACTGGTGGGCCAAGAGCAGGAAGCAATCCCTGGCTGAGCATAGTAGATGCCTGGTGGGAGCAGCGAGGAGCCAGTCGTCCAGGTAAGGAAAGACCTGAATTCCCTGAAGCCTCAGGTCGGCTGCTACAACTGCCATGACCTTGGTGAACACCCTGGGGGCTGTGGTGAGGCCAAAAGGGAGGACCCTGAACTGATAATGACTGGCCCCCAACCGAAAGCGAAGAAACCTCCTGGATCGTCTGTCCATGAGAATGTGGTGGTATGCATCCTTGAGGTCTATGGAGAACATCCAGTCATTCTCCTGCAGAAGGGGGAGAATAGATTGAAGAATGACCATCCGGAATTTCTCTTTGGTAATGAACAGGTTCAATGTAGACAGGTCGAGAATTGGTCTTAAGTCCCCCATCTTTTTTGGCACCAAAAAGAACCTGGAGTAATTGTCCAACCTGGACTGGCCTGGGGGGACGTGCTGGATGGCCCTTTTTCTTAGCATCTTCTTTATTTCTAAAGCTGCCGCCTCCCTCTGACTGGGTGGAACATCGGGGAGGTGCCTCAACTGAGGGGGAAGATTTATGAAGGGGATAGAGTAACCTCTGGATATTATTCGGAGCACCCAGCGATCTGTCGTGATGGACTCCCAATGTGTTAGGTGTTCCGAGAAACGCCCCCCGACTGTCTCCAGAGAGGAGCAGTCAGGCAACTCCTCAGGGTTGCTGCGCGGGTCAGTCAGAAAAAGGTTCCCTTGACCAGAAATTCTTCGCCCCCCCCTTTGCCTCTGGGCCAGCGTCCACCTTGTCCTCCCCTGCCTCTGAAGGACGAAGGGTCTGGAGTATAACGGGAATGCTGAGATTTCTGGAACCACATCTTCTTTTGTCCTCTCTGGTTCCTGGAAAAGGACCTTTGAGGAGCCGAGAAGCGGATTCCGAAGGCAGACAGCGTCTTCCCGTCTTTCTCGCTCTGGAGCAGCGTATCATGGACGGTCTTGCCAAACAGCATAGAACCATCAAAGGAAGCATTCGCGAAGGACGCCTTGAAGGGTTCCGCAAAGTCGGAGCCAGGCGTGATGCTGTAAGGCGATGCCTGCTCCGCTGGCTCTAACTGCCCCCTCCATGGCATGGGAGGGAAGCTGCATAGATGTGTTGGATATCGATTTTAGAGTGGCCATGCGAGCCGAGAAAGTTTGTTTGTCCTCGGCCGACATGGACTCCGGGGGAGACCCAGCGTACTCTTTTACTACATCCCGCTGAAGCCTAATCATGTGTGCCAAGTAATTCAGCACCCTTATGAAAAAGGTGGCTGAAGCAAACATCCGCTTTCCGATGCGATCCATCGTCCGAGGCTCCTTGTCGGAAGGATGGACCGATGAACTATCCTGTGCCAGTTCCTTCTTGGTGGCAGCTGCCACCACCATGGCATCTACTGGGGAACCTTTACTCCACGCTGTCTTGTCTGTCGGGGGACTAAGGATCTTTTCTTGTCTCCTGGGGACTGGCTCTACAGTGTCAGTCTCCTTCCACGCTCTGGTAGTAATTAGGTCTACCAGGGGGTCGGCCGGAGGGGACACCCAAGAGGTAGACGGGCCTGCGTCAAACGCCTCCAGAAACACTGACTCATCCGAGGAAGGCTTCTGGGCTGACCACCTCCCACTAATGCGCAGCATCTCCATAATGTCTCCAAAGGAGACGTCCTCGGGGGGTGACCTGGGGGAACCTTCCCCTTTCTCCAAGTCAGTGTCTTCCGTGAGGGACTCGGGGGGGGGGGGGGAGTCCAAGTGACTCCTCTTACACTTCCGTTTGTGAGGGACCTCCTCGGCGGGACTGTCCGAGGAGGGCTCATCAATGGGGTCATGCTCCTTTACAGGAATGAGCTGGGGCGTAGACGCAGCTGTCCCTGGGGTCGGATGATAGAAGACAGGCCCATCTGCGAGGGAATGGCGAGTGGATCCGTAGCATGAGCCGGGGACCTTGAATCCCTCGAGAGGACCATCTCCACCACGTCGAAAGCTGAAGGTGAACCACTCTCCCTGGGATCCGGGAGCAGCCCCCTCTGATCCGACGTGTGGATCGGCGCCGGAGACAAAGCGATCGGACCCGAAAGGGAAGTGTGCTCTGACCGCATTGAAGTCAAAGACACACTCACCCCATCCGGAAGGACCCGATAAACTCGAAGGTAAGGCCGGTGTCGAAGTAGCGATTACTATTGGTGCTGACTCCCTGGCTCTGAGGCTACTCGGATCCGATGGCTCCAAAACCCGATAATGGATCGCAGGAGCAATGGGGGCAAAGAAGGGCACCGAGCTCCCCTCCGGAGGAGGGGAGGCAAGAGCACTCCCATCTGCATCTGGGCCTGAAGGAAGCGAAGCATCATCCGGTCCATAAAACACCAAAACTAGAAGCAAAATCAAACCAAGAATGAAAACCACTTGGCACCACAGGACCCGGAAGCACGTAAACAAAGGCTTTCAAAATAAGCAGATGAAGAAATCAAACAGCTGCTAGATCTCCAATGAGCTCCTTTAATATAACTAGGCAAAGTAAAAATCCACAAAATCTTCCAAGCGCTTTCACTCGACCACTTGCGAGCTTTTTCAAGGCAAAAAACATTGCTGGAAGTTCATTCACATTAAATACTTCCACAATCATCACATGACTTCCTGTGAACCTTTCCCAACAGGAAAATTACCATATAAGGAAATTCTAAAATGCATTCTTATTATCATTAAAAATTCATTTTCTAAAAAAATCTCAGCAACTGGATACAATGTTAAACATAAAATTAAATCAAACTGTTAAAATGTGCCAAAAAACAATTCTGCAAAATATTTTTATAATCACAAATAAGTGCAGTGACCCCTTTTTTTTCATCGGGGATAAAATCAAAACTCCAAATTAAGACCTAGAGTTACTGAATAGCATTGTAAAACATTTATTTTCTAAGTTTCAAGTGTATGACATAACATTCCATATATCTTATTATAAAATTTTCCGGTCCATGTCCGCATCAGAAAGGCTTCTCATAGACCTAGAAGAGGCCGCCGAGGCTGGCCGGGAAGACCGCCTCGACGACCTCGAAGGTGGCCGGGGCTCCTCCTCCGGCTCTGGAGAGAAACGTGGGGAATGGAGCCGAGAGGGGGAGGACCCGGGAACATTCAAGGGAGAATAGAGCTGCTTAGCCGGCGGGGCCAAGGGGGCTGAGACGGCCTGCCGCTTGTGGCTCCTATGCCTCTCCCTGTCTTTGTCTCTCTCTTTCTCCCTCTCTCTATCTCTCTTCTCTTTCTTTCTAGGGTCCCTCTCTCCCTGGGACACAGTGGGAGGTTGAGTCCCAGCCAGGGGAGCAGGAATCGTTGGCTGAACAGCCGCGACTGGCGCCACTGAGGGAGAGGAGGAAGAAGTAGAATCCGCGGGTAAAAGGCCCGCTAAGATTAACTTGTTCCTCCTGTCTCTCAGAACCCGGGGGGGTTAAAGGCAGCACATATCTGGCAGCCTGATGTCAAATGTGCAACCTCCAGGCAAAGAACGCACTGAGTGTGGCCATCGGCTGGAGACAGCTTATGGCCACACTCAGAGGATTTGGAAAAGATGGCCTTAGGGCCTTCGGCCATGTCTACCACAATCACACTCCCTAACACACAGATAAGGGGAAGGGGAATACACTAAAGTTAAATTAAACTAAACTAAACTAGTCTACGGGATCAACTATCACACCTACACTTTTTAAACTGGTAAAAAGGTAGAGAAAATTCCTATCCTTATCTTACCTAATCGCAAGGAGCTCGTCAATCATGCTTATAGAAGCCACGGCAAACATGATCTGAGGACTGGAGGGAGGTAGCAGGGTATTATGGGTAAGGGGGAGGGAGCTTGGAGCTCTGATCTTTAGCTTGGAAAGCTGCCGGCTCGGATCCAGGACGGATCTGATACCCACAGGTTGCTGATCAAATGAAGTTAACTACTTCAGATGGAAAGGTTCACACAGATTCAGAAAAACAATACTTAACTAATCTCACTATATTTTCCTGACTGATCTAAAAAAATACTGTTCCCTAGTTCACTTACTAGAGCAAGGCAAGATGAAGTGGGTGAGTGATCCTTCTTTGTCAGGTTTCAAAAACAGATGACCCTGAGATTTCTGTCTCATCTAGTATTAAAATATCATTTCAGTGCTGGATTACAGAATGTCGTCACATACATCTGGTCATCTGACTCTACCTGTCTTTACTAGAAACTGAACCAGAATCTAGCACATATGTGTCATAATACACACACACACACAGTTTTGCTAAGATGTGTTATAGCATCTGGAAGCTATAAAGCCATTCAAAAGCTTCCACCCTTCCAGGATAGCAATTAGTTCACCCCTAAGGACAATACAGTAGGATTCCCAGTCCTTGTTTTCACAGATATTTTGCCTCTAGCTGCAATCAGAACTGTAAGATACAATCTTTATGGCCTAAACCAGTTATTTTAATTTCACACTATTTTTCAAAGTTAGCTGAACTGAGATTAACCTCTTCTTCCAGTAGCATCTGTTGCAATATATTCATTTCAACAGTTACAGTACAGTCTGACATATAGGTGTATTTCTTTTCTGTCCAGTAAGACCTACTGTTGGTAGATTTTTAACACAAGCAGCTTTACAAATACATTTTCGTTACAAACACCTGTACAAAGCAGTTTGATATACAAATGGCACATAATTCTTTACAAAACTCCAGCCAGCTAAGCTGTTATATGTTACACAAACACTGCCATACTCCTAGCATAGCTGGAAATACCTCACATCACACTCTCCAAAGGAGATGTCATCAGGTGGTGATCTGGGGAATCTTTCTCTCTCATCAAAATCAGTGTATTCCATGAGAGATTCCATGAGGGAGTCTATGTCTCTCCTTTTACACGACCTCTTCTAAGGGACCTCCTCTGTGGGATATTCAGGAGAGGTATTGGTAGAGAGGGGGAGTTCCTCTATTGGAACTGTCTGGAGACTATGTGGAACGGCTGTCCCTGTGGAATAAAGTCTGATGGATTCAGAGCTTGGAGCCAAAAAGGGAGAGGGGATAGGATCCGAGACATGAAAAGACAGTTCTCTATAGAGACAGAAAGCCCTTTCTACCAACTTGAATGCCGAGGGACCAGGGGAAATCCTTTTCTCCCTCTTTGGAGCTGAACCTTCCAAAGGGGATAGGTCAGGGCCACCCCCGGATATCAGCCTCAAGGGGAGAATCAGATCTGAGCTGTCCAGGGCTGAGGCTGTGAGAGGAAGGGCTGGATCTGACAAAAATGGAGCTGAACCCAGCCACTTAGATCCAGCACTGACATCTTGGCTCCGACACCCACTCTGATCAGAGGGTATCTGAGCAGAGCCAGTAAGGGAAATCATCGGTGTTGAGGAAGGATCTCTCCTCGGATGCAACACAGAAACTCTTGGAGATTTCAGATCTTTGGACTCCAAAACCATTGGTCGGATTGGAGAAGGAGAAACAATGGATTTCATAGGCAGACTCATGGATCCAGTAAAGGATGGAGCTAGAAAAAAACCCACCTGGATCTGAGCTCTGAGGAACTTACTCACTATCCTATCCACAGTCACCTCTGACAGGCTTCTGGAAGACCTAGAATATGCTGTGAAAGGGGGTTGAGAGTGTTTCTTTGGAGTCTGCAACAACTGAGTGGGCAAAGAAGGAGAAATGGGCTTTAATGCCAACTCTGGGGTACGGCTTCTGCGAGCTGAACTGGTTCTTGGATCCGAAGAAGTAGTAGACGGTAAGGGGGATATAACTATAGAAGCCTACCTTTTCAGATCTGATGATGGCTTTGGATCCAAGGAAAGGCCAAGAGGTTTAGGATCTGTGGAGGTCAGATCCGAGATTTTTCTAATCTTTTTCATCGGCTCCGAGGAAGCACTTGGAGACTTTGGAGGAGACCTTTTCCTGCAACCCAAAGAAATTGATTTAGATGTTTTAGAGGGGGTTTGAGTCCCAGAAGAAGCAGGAAGTAACCCGTTAAGGATAAGCTCATTATGCCTGTCTGATAAAGCTCTTGGATTAAATGTAGAGCAAAATAAACAGGCCGAGGTAAGATTATCTGGTCCTAGACAATAAATACACTTCTTGTGGGCATCTGAGTTTGGGATCTTATGCCCATAAGAATGCACTTTTTAAATCTGGTTGGTTCCTCAGACATAGTTAAAAGGAGGAAAAAACACTGAACTAAGAAAAACAACAATGTTGTTGTCTTTCGGCTTTTCCCGGTTAGGGGTCGCCACAGCAGAACTCCGGTCCACTAATGATTGGTAGTTGATTTTTACATGCCGAGTTACCAGCCCTGATGCACAACCTTCAACGAAGGTACGCCCATTCACGCATGTCTCCACACAGAAGATGCTCTAGCTGAGAATCGAACCGGACAGCGTCTTACTGTGAGGCAACAATGCTACCACAGCACCACCACAGCGGTTAAGAAAAACAACAATAACAACATTTTTTTTTTTTTTTTTAGAGAGAAGTAGTAGCTGTTAGGCAGAAACTACCAAATAAAAAAAATATAATATTAGACAAAACAGCTTGAAGAAAAAAAGAAAGGAAGAAAAATATCAGCTATGGTATTTAAAAAAATACCTGACAGGTAAAGGAAAGTACCAACAATGGTAAGTTAGTAGAAAGTCAAAGAAAGGTGCAATAAATTCCTAATGCCAGCGACCACTAAGAGGGAAGATACAGGGAAAAACTAACAAGGTTTAAGAAGAACTATGTAAATTTTAACAATTAGCAATTAGAAGAAAATCTACTTACTATGCTCGAGAGTGGAACCTACTTCTATCCACAATGGCAGCAAATGAGATCTGAGGCAATGGGGATAGAATAGAGCATTATGGGTAGAGGAATGAGCTCGAGAGCTGGATCCGAAGTCTAGTGCATGTGGCAGAGTCAGATCCAAGGACTGGATCTAAACCCATTAGTAAAGAAGAATGAAAAGGATAACATCAGATCGGGAATGTTATGTAAACTGCACAACAGTTTATTCAGTGCTGAAAGCAATTACACCAAAAATCAAAATGCACTATTATCTGCCATTGTCATGTCATTCCTCCCTTGCTGACAGTAGCAAAACATCACATTTATCAAACTTGTATATTTCTGTCCTTTGCACTGTACAATTTCTCAACTTCCATGAATGCACAATCATTAAATTCTGTAATGATCATTTACTACAATTTCAGTGAACAGCACCGTATGTCAAACAACTGCAACCACTTGACCAGAATGACCAATCATGTAATAGTATCACTAAATGCATACTGCATTTCAAGATGCATTTATTTATTATTTGTTAACCAGGACAGTCTGACTGGACACAGTTCCATTTTCAGCGGAGGCCCGGGGAGAAAAGCTCCACATGTGGATAGATACAGAAAAGTTAACTGTAGCAGTTTTATACAGTTACATATAGATACCAGTTTCAGAATTATAGGAATACATACATACTTAAAAACTTGGAATACATACATACAACTTGGAATACATACATACCTAAAAACTTTAAAATATTAATTTTCTTGTGGTACAAGGCTGAGTAAGTTAGCATATCATTCAGTAGTACAATACATTTGAGAGTGATAGTCAATTTTTCGGACTTTTTAAGACTTTTCTACAGATAGCCAGGTAGTAAAGTGAATGGTAAGATGGTTAGTCAGGGTTGGTACAGGGGCACAGCCAGTGACTTTTTAAGTGTATTTTAAGAAATGTTTTAAATTGGTTTATAGAATGAACTGCAGTAAGTTCGGCAGGGAGCAGGTTCCAGATTTTAGCAAAAGGGTTACAAAATAATGACTCACCTGCTAAGTTTTTAGGTTTAACAGTTTGTACCAGCATTTTGTCAGAAGAGCCGAGTGTTTTTAGGTTACTGTATGGGGTAATTATATTTCTGAGTATGGGCATGCTTTCGGGTTGATAAAGGACTTTGTGGGCTATTATTAATTGGTTATACTGGATTTGAGAGGGAAACTCTAGTTATCGTAGGTTAAGACGGTGGTGGGTTCTATATGCTGAACCTGTGGCAAATCTGGCTATGTTATTATAGCAGCTATTGAGTTTATTGAGGTCACATTAACTCAGGTTTGTATAGATTGGGAAGGCATAAAGAAGGGTTGAAAGTAAATGTGTTCGGGCAATCACTGTCCTAGCAGTTGGGGTTAGAAATGCCTTAATCCTATATAGAGATCCTAGCTTCTTCTCGACTGTTTTTATGGTTTTGTCGATGTGAGCGTCAAACTTAAGGTTATTGTCAACAATTACACCTAATAGTTTTGTATTACTTTCTGGGGAAATTATTGTGCCATTATTAGAAGTTATGGTAAATGATGGGAATGTAACTTTCCAGGTGGGGGTGAAGAGTAGGAGTTTTGTTTTATTTGGATTCAAGAGAAGACGCCTGTCAATGAGCCAGTTTTCTACTACGTTGAAAGTATTTTGGGATAAGGTCTGCAGGTTTAACGGGGAGGTGGCGGAACATATTAGGGTAGAGTCATCTGCATATTGAATGCAGGTTGCTTTGGGGATGACTGTATGAAGATCATTAATGAAGATGGAAAATAGAAGAGGTCCTAGTACAGACCCTTGAACTCCAAGGGTAACTGACAGTAGGGAGGAAAGGCTATCCTTCCATAGCACAGCTTGTTGTCTGCCACTTAGGTAGGACTGAAACCAGCGTATTGCCAGGCTGTCTATGGAAAGAATTTTTAGTGTGCCAAGGAGTAGTTGGTGGGTTACCATATCAAATGCCTTGGATAGGTCAAGAAAGACGGCAGAGGAGAGGGTATTATTATTTCAAATTTGATTTATTGTCTGAGAGAAGGATAGAAGGGCTGAGGTGGTACTATGGTGGGGTCTAAATCCATACTGGGAGAGAGCTAGAAGATTGTGCAGATTGAGGTAATGCAGGAGTTGCTTATGGATACATTTTTCCATAATTTTAGCCAGAGGGGACAGAATGGCAATGGGCTGGTAATTTGATAGATCAGTGGAGTTATGGAGAGGAATTATGTGGGAAATTTTCCAGATGGAGGGGATATATACTTCAGAGATGGTTCTGTTAATTAATATTGAGATGGGATATGCTATTGCATCTGCAGCCTTTTGAAGATATTCCGCGGGGAGTAGGTCTGCTGATAGGGTAGTGGGTTTTAGTTTCTTGATTAAGGATTGGATAAGTGATGTTGGTACAGGTTGAAAGTTAAAGGAGGGGTGGGTATTGGATTTGGGGTTAATTGGGGCCTAGTTGGTTGGCAAAAGATTGTATAGTTTCTGTAAAGAATGTGTTGAAGGTGTTGGCAATATTTTCTGGAGGTTTTTGGAGGACAGATGAAGGGGTATGGGTAGTAGTATTTCCTGGATGGAGAAGACTGTTTAAGCTGGACCAAACATTTTGTGGTTGATTTTGATATTTATGATGCAGGTTACAGTAATAGTCTTTTTTGTCTAGTATTATAGACTTCTGAACCTGAAACGCAAACAAACACCAATCATAACCAAAGTGTCACATAGCTCAAACCAGTGTGCCACCCAAAAACAGCCACTAAGGCAAGACAACGTACCCAACACTTTAGTCATAATAGGTGACTCTATAGTCAGGCACACTGATGTCCCACTCACCAGGCTGAACAAGGAGAAAATTAAAGTCAGCTGCCTGTCGGGTGCCAGGATCCGCCACATAACGCATATACTCAAGTCACTCCACAAGTACAAATATGACTCTGTCACTGTCCATGTTGGAGTAAATGACTTGAGATGTACCTCCCTGGACTACATGAAAAGAGACATAGAAGAGCTCTCGGATCATGTGGCCCAGGCAGGTACGACCCTAGCCCTGAATAACATCCTGCCGTCGCCCAGAATGATACCATACAAGGACAAAATGACTGACTTCAACAATTGGCTAAGCTTCTGGTGTCATTCAACAGGGATCCAGTATCTGCCTGCCTGGGACGACATGATCGACAGACCACGATGCTTTGCCAGAGATGGTCTGCACCTGTCGCCCTTGGGATTCAGGTTACTGGCTAAGGCTCTTGCCACCCCCTATAGTGCCTTTTTTAGGCAAAGTTCAAAGGACAAAACCACCACCATAACTGGTACAAGCATGCAAAATCTGAAGGTAATGCTATTCAATGCTAGAAGTCTAAACCTCAAAATGCACTCTCTCGAGGCACTCCTAAAAAAGGAGAACATTGATATCTTTGCAGTAACTGAGACCTGGTTCAAGGCTCCAGAGAGCACCCCTGCAATATCAGGCTACAACTCTTACCACACATTTCCACCACCAAACCAGGACCGAAACACTAAAGGTGGAGGAGTGTCCATATTCAGCAAGGATATTCACAACACCAGGCTAGTGGCTCAAAACAATGCGTCTGAAATTCTCCAGGTGCAACTATCACTAGGTAAGACTGCAATCCAAATTGTGGCTTGCTACAAATCCCCCACCATGCCCCAAGATTCTCACTACACCTTTCTACACATACTGGAAAATATTAAGATATAACCAAACACCCTAATACAGGGTGATTTCAACTAACCTGCCATTAACTGGGAAAACTACTCATGTACCAACATCTTTGCCCAACGGTTCTTGGAATTCATAAATTCCAACACCCTGGATCAACTAATCCTTAGTCCCACCAGGGGTTCCAATATCCTAGACCTCATCATTACCAACATGGGAAATTGATGCTCCACACTTATGGTCACCCCCTCGTTGGTCAGGTCTGATCATAAGCTAATCACCCTTGACATCCACATTCCACCCACACCCCCCAGTAAGGAAACCTCTGTAAAAAAATTCTCCAAAGCCAACTTCATGCTACTCAAGTCACAAGTGACAAACTGCATGACACCCATGCAGACGGGAACTGAAAGTTCGACTGCTGAATCCTAGACTAAGGCACTGTACGAGCACATCCACTCGTGCATGAATTGTGCCACCCCCAACAGAACCAAGACGCTCTCCTCCAAAAAAAGGAAGCCAATCTGGTGGTCCCTTGCCATAAACAAACTTTGCAACAAAAGGAAGAAACTACTGCAGAAAAGAGTAAAATCCCAGGATGCAAAAAACTCCCTTACCAGCCTCAGTAAGAAGCTGAGATCCCTCATAAAATCCTCCAAAGCTAGTTAGGAAAATAAAATTGCCAAAGATTCCAAAGACAACCACAAGGCAGTCTATAGCTATGTCAAGAATCTAAATGGGAATGCTCAGATATGCTCTGAGCTACAACAGAATGGCATTAAATATATTGATCCCAAGGATATTGCCAATATCCTGGCAGATCGATTCAGTGCAAACTTCACCCTCCTCTCACCCCTTAAATAGCCCATCTCAATACCGAAAGATTGCCAAATTCTGGTATTAATGGCCACACAGGTAAATAAACACACTCTCCAAAGCTAAGAATACAGCATCCATGGTACCAGACGACATCCCAGGCTATGTACTACATGAACTACAAAATGAATTGTCATGTTTAATCACAGCCTCACCCCAGGCTTCATGCCCACTGAGTGGAGCACAGCTACAGTTATCCCACTCCACAAGGGGGATCACCTTGGATCCCGGGAACTACCGCCCCATCAGTCTGACGAGCCTGATCGGTAAAGCCATGGAATGTATTATCACGGAACTTATAAACAAAGACATTGGCAACCTTCAAACACTGGACCCCACGCAGTTTGGGTTCGTGAAGGGCTGATTTTGTCTCCTGAACCTGACTAACTTCTGCGAATCAGTCTCCAGAGCCGTGGACAAGGGTAAGATGGTCCACACAGCCTATCTGGCCTTCAACACCATGCCCCACTCTGGAATCATAGATAAACTTACTAAGCTGGGCATTAATCCCTAGGTCACTTGATGGGTTGCCAACTGGCTTACTGACAGAACCCACACTGTAAAAGTAGCCGACTCCAAATCCAGCTCCAGACAAGTTGAGTACCTTAGGGTTCAGTCCTGGGACCGCTCTTGTTTGGCATCTACTTCTCTGAAATACAGACCAGCACTAGAACTCTGGCTAACAAAGTTTGCAGATGACTGCAAACTGGGAGCTATTATTGAATCCCCAAATGATGTGGATATTGTACAAAAGGGCCTTACAGAAACAGATGCTTGGTGCCAGAGCCATGGACTCAAGCTCAATGCCAAGAAATGTATAGTTATCCCCTTTGGGGAAAAAACATGTACCCGTGAATTACCACATAGGTGGCAGTACACAAAACACCGAAAGTGTGATGAGAGACTTGGGGACACAGGTGGACAGTGGTCTCACCTTTGATAACCACATTGCCACAACAGTCAGGAAATCCTTCTATGTGGTACACCTCATTATTAAGGGCTTTTCATCCAGAAAAAAGGAGATCATTGTCCCACTGTACTCATTCCTCGTTAGATCCATTATAGAATACAATGCCCCATTTGGTATGTGCTTTTCAAGACATCTGCAACAACTGGAAAGGCCGCAGAAATACCTCACTAAAAGAATCACAGGCCTAAAGCAGATGCCCAATGCTGACCGCCTATACTCTGTTGCATATAGTCTACTCAGAGGCGATCTCTGCTTAACATACAAGGCCATGTCAAACCCAGAGTTGCTGGACATGCTACACTTAAAGAAATCCCAATCCCTCAGAAAGACACACTCCAGGGATCTAAACCTTGTCATCACAATGAACAAAACATGCTGGAGGGATAAGTTCCTGACCCAGAGACTCCCCAGACTCTTGAATAGACTGCCCATACATGTCAAGCAGAAAGCCTCTTTGGCCTTCTTCAAAAAGAACCTTGATGATTGGACAGGAGATAGGAAATCCACCCCGGGGATCACGTCAGTTGCCCTGCTAGACAGGGGTCCAGGGAAGTAAATACTGTGGGAAGAAATAGTCAGGTTATTGTTATGGCTAGGCTTGTATAGGCCCCTAGGGTCGATAGCCAAGTACCAACCTATGAACTTCTTAGCATCATTCCTTAGCTAATCCAAATCTCTGAAGAACAGTACTTCCAAAATACAAACAGCTCACAGATAGCCCAAAAGAATCCACGACTCGGACAGGGATAAAAGTTATTTATTGAAATACAAGTATATGGGGTTAAGCGCTTTCATCTGTTGTAACAGACTTCCTCAGAACAATAGACAACTGTTTCAAAACCATTAAAAAACCTCTTTGGCGCCAAAAATCAATTGTCATTTAAAGAAACATACACTACTATAATCAAACTTAAACAACATATGTCAAAAATATTAAAACTTCCTACCTAAATGTTATTTATTTATTTTATTATATTAAACCTAAAACATAAGAATATATTAAAATTATTAAACATTAAAACTTGATTCATCCATTATGATAATATTAAAAATGGCTTAATACTAATAAATTCATTAATGCCAGGAAATCGTGTAGCATCAGTCAAAATCTGCCATTTAGTTTCCTTCATGGCTAACAAAGCTTTCCAATTCCCACCAAAAGGTGAAATATCTACAGTATCTATAATGGAAAATTTGAAACAATGTGTTTCCCCATAAGAAAAAATATGTCTGTAGAGAGCGTTTTTAGAATCTTTTGTTTTTATCTTGTAAAAGTGCTCGTAAATACGTCTTCTGAAATGCCTCTGTTTTTCCAATGTAATAAGCAGGGCAAGACAAACATTTTGCAATATAAATAACATTTTTGGTGTTAGAATTTCCTGCCCTGCATTTAATGTAGGTCTTGTTATAATCCCCTAACTTAACACCTACAACTTCACAGATGGCATTACATTGTTTACAACACCCAAATTTCCTTGTACCTCCAAATTCTGGATTAACATAAGCTCTCATCTCCAATAACTTCTTGATGTTCGGTCCAGTTTTATAAACAAAACTAGGCGTCTTTCCCAGGGTATCCACTAAATCTTTATCAACAGTGATCAAACTCCAATACCCATAAATAATATTTTTGATGTAATGTACAAAAGGAGAATACGTCAAGACACACACACACGTTGACTAATTCTGTTGTTAAGACCCTCACTAACCTTACTGATGGGACCCATTCCCAACACTGGGGGGTACTTGTTACCCCATTCTTGCTTAACATAATGGACAATGTTCTACAAGAGGAAACTGGGATATTCTCTATTGAGAAACACAGACTTGATGAATTCAAGTTCTTTACACATAATTTCTCTAGTCGAGGACATCCTAGCGGCCCTTATACATTGCCCCTTAAAAACATTTTTAAAAATGTGTTTTGGATGGTTACTACTGTATTGCAAGTAGTCATTAGAAAAAGTCTCCTTTCTATAAATCCGAGAGGTAAATCCCTTATCTGAATGACCAATGTAAAGGACCAAATAAGCAATACCATTTATATTAATATTATAGGTAAATCTCAAAAATTCTGTTGTCTGATTAATATAATCAATAAAAAGGGGAATGTTATTTATAGGACCATTCCATAATATAAATAAATCATCCAAATACTAGTGTAATATACAATATTGGAAAAGAATTCACTAGTGAACAAAAACTTAGTTTCCCACTCTAACATAACAAGATTGGCAAAGATGGGAGCACAGGATGCCCCCATCGGCACTCCTCTTTTTTGCCTGTAGTATTCACCTTCAAATTGAATAAAGTTGTAATCCAGGACAAGTGCCATCATGTCAGTAATGAGGCAAATACAGTCCCAGTCAAAGTCAGAGTAATTTCTAAGACTATTACTAAAGAATTCCAACCCAATGTCTCTCGGAATACAGGAAAAAAGATCAACTACATCAATAGTGATAAAAACAAGTTCCTTTCTCCACAATTCTGGTGTCAATTGCCCTAGGAAGGTCCAAGAGTTCTTAATGAGGTGAGGTATCTTGTTATACACCGGTTTAGTCCACCGGTCAATGACTACACCAATGGGATAAATTTTAGAATGACTACCCGAAACTATTGGTCTAAAAGGGGGGTGGGAAAGGTTTTTGTGGACTTTAGGTATACCAAAAATAATGGCCAAAATAGGAAATTCCACTTTCAAAAAATTATATACTTCACTGGTTATCCTATTATCAATAAGGTATTCTTCTATGGCTAAATCAATTCTTTTGTGATCTATATTGATTTCATTTAAAGATGTCAGCTCATAGTTACCTGATTCGAGTATAATGTTATTCATTTCGTTAATGTAGTCCATACTTTTAAATAACACTATCCCACCCCCCCTTATCGGGCTTCATGACCCTAATATCTTCATTGGTCATGAAAAAATCCAAACATTTACGTTCTTCTCCAGATAAATTATCTTCGTAATCAATTAAATTATGTCTCTTCCTGGTTTTATTAAATCCATATAAGTCCTGACATACCATTTTTTCAAAATTCACCACGTGCGGATGTGAACCTGGAATAAAGGTACTTGTTTTTTCAAATTTATTATTAAAATCTCCCACATATTCTTGATCTTGTTGTTTAAACTGTAATGCTAAATTAAGTTGCCTACAATACAACTTAAACTCTTTAATCACATCCACTAAATCAAAACGCACCGTGGGGATAAATTTAATTCCCTTCGTAAATAACTGAAAGATTTCATGTGAAATCTGAATGTCTGTATAATTAAACACATTAAACCCATTGTAAGAATAAATAATTTTGTCTCGTTCAATGTTAGAATTAATCTCTTTTAAAAAATTGTTATTCAAAACATCCTGTGGTAAGACATCCTGTTGTAGAACATTCTGATATAGGGTATCTGTCACTTCACCGTCGACAGTAAAATCTAACTTGTCACCGTCCACCGAGGTGACTCCCTGGCCTATTTCAACCATCTTCTGTTCCGTGGTGTGTATTGTCTCTCTGGTGCTGGAAAAAATCTCCCTCCTTGAAAATGTATATCCTTATCTACCTGTCTGTCCCCTTGAAACATATTTCTTTCCCCACCTAATTCACCCTTATCTTGAGGCCATATGTAAGCTCTATTGTTGTTGTAAATTCCAACATCTCGTATAATTTTCCTACTTTTCCTGGAAAAAATATTTCTAGCTTTCTCTTCAGCTATGGAAAATTGTTTGTTATACAAATCATTCCATTGGGGAATGGACAAATCACTAGTAATTTCATTATTCATTTTCTCCACCTCATTTACCAAAAATGACAATTTTTCATCATTAATCTTAATCAAAAGGTTCATATAGTCAAATCCATACCCATCAAACAATTTATTAAATTCATTCTTAATAGCATTGTTATATTCAACGCCCATAGGCAATTTAAAAAAAACGAAGTCCTTTAGTAACAATTTTTAAGGCTAAACACTTTGTCAAATATGCGTTATCTATTTTAATGTTTTTGATAGTCAGTAATTTTTTGCCCATGGCAAAAATAAGATCTTTAAGGTTCCCTTTGAATGACTACTGTACCTCCATTCTTGGCGTCTACCCGGCTCTTTTTCAAAGTTGTTAAATTCAAAGTCGTCGGCCAAAAAATTGTCTAAACGGTCTTTTACAGTTACTGTCGTCACCCCTTGGGGACGTTTCGACTTCGTACCACTAGATTTGTAGTTGTGATTTTTGCCGGGACTAGAAGAATTAGAATCACCCACAGCGTCTTGCAAAAAAGACTCAGTACCTTTAGTTTTGTCATTATATGTACACGTCATACCTGAATAGTTTTTAGTGGCCATTTTGCGTTTTGGTCGAGCTCCAAGTCGTTCAGCCTCTTCACTGACGTGGAACAAACTAAAATCAAAGGTGAAATCTTGCTCGTTGTCAGTGACACACATTTTACTATCACACTTGGAACCACCACCACCAGGTTCTTGCAAAAGTAAATGCCGATCATTTTGTTTTTGTTGTTGCCCGTTAGGAATGTCAATTTGAGAACTAGTGTCCACACAAGTATTAATCCTCACTTCAACGTTAGGACTAGAAACATTGTGACCATTGGACCCAAACACCTTGGGAGAAATGAGCGTTCGCTCCACTAAACCAATCAAGCGAGAAACCTCGTCTTTTAACGTAAACACTTCGAACCATATTTTGGATATTTCTTCCCTATATGATAAAGTCTGTGAATCATCTTGGGTACTATCCATGGCAGTCGGCAACTAGATAATCCAAATCTCCGAAGAACAGTACTTCCAAAATACAAACAGCTCACAGATAGCCCAAAAGGATCCACGACTCGGACAGGGATAAAAGTTATTTATTGAAATACAAGTATATGGGGTTAAGCGCTTTCATCTGTTGTAACAGACTTCCTCAGAACAATAGACAACTGTTTCAAAACCAATAAAAAACCTCTTTGGCGCCAAAAATCAATTGTCATTTAAAGAAACATACACTACTATAATCAAACTTAAACAACATATGTCAAAAATATTAAAACTTCCTACCTGAATGTTATTTATTTATTTTATTATATTAAACCTAAAACATAAGAATATATTAAAATTATTAAACATTAAAACTTGATTCATCCATTATGATAATATTAAAAATGGCTTAATACTAATAAATTCATTAATGCCAGGAAATCGTGTAGCATCAGTCAAAATCTACCATTTAGTTTCCTTCATGGCTAACAAAGCTTTCCAATTCCCACCAAAAGGTGAAATATCTACTGTATCTATAATGGAAAATTTGAAACAATGTGTTTCCCCATAAGAAAAAATATGTCTGTAGAGAGCGTTTTTAGAATCTTTCGTTTTTATCTTGTAAAAGTGTTCGTAAATACGTCTTCTGAAATGCCTCTCTGTTTTTCCAATGTAATAAGCAGGGCAAGACAAACATTTTGCAATATAAACAACATTTTCGGGTAGTCGTTCTAAAATTTATCCCATTGGTGTAGTCATTGACCAGTGGACTAAACCGGTATATAACAAGATACCTCACCTCATTAAGGACTCTTGGACCTTCCTAGGGCAATTGACACCAAAATTGTGGAGAAAGGAACTTGTTTTTATCACTATTGATGTAGTTGATCTTTTTTCTTGTATTCCGAGAGACATTGGGTTGGAATTCTTTAGTAATAGTCTTAGAAATTACTCTGACTGACTGGGACCATATTTGTCTCATTACTGACATGATGGCACTTGTCCTGGATTACAACTTTATTCAATTTGAAGGTGAATACTACAGGCAAAAAAGAGGAGTGCCGATGGGGGCATCCTGTGCTCCCATCTTTGCCAATCTTGTTATGTTAGAGTGGGAAACTAAGTTTTTGTTCACTAGTGAATTCTTTTCCAATATTGTATATTACATTAGGTATTTGGATGATTTATTTATATTATGGAATGGTCCTATAAATAACATTCCCCTTTTTATTGATTATATTAATCAGACGACAGAATTTTTGAGATTTACCCATAATATTAATATAAATGGTATTGCTTATTTGGACCTTTACATTGGTCATTCAGATAAGGGATTTACCTCTCGGATTTATAGAAAGGAGACTTTTTCTAATGACTACTTGCAATTCAGTAGTAACCACCCAAAACACATTTTTAAAAATGTTTTTAAGGGGCAATGTATAAGGGCCGCTAGGATGTCCCCGACTAGAGAAATTATGTGTAAAGAACTTGAATTCAAGTCTATGTTTCATAACAGAGGATATCCCAGTTTACTCTTGGAGAACATTGTCCATTATGTTAAGCAAGAATGGGGTAACAAGTACCCCCCAGTGATGGGAATGGGTCCCATCAGTAAGGTTAGTGAGGGTCTTAACAACAGAATTAGTCAACGTGTGTGTGCCTTGACGTATTCTCCTTTTGTACATTACATCAAAAATATTATTTATGGATATTGGAGTTTGATCACTGTTGATAAAAATTTAGTGGATACCCTGGGAAAGACGCCTAGTTTTGTTTATAAAACTGGACCGAACATCAAGAGGTTATTAGAGATGAGAGCTTATGTTAAACCAAAATTTGGAGGTACAAGGAAATGTGGGTGTTGTAAACAATGTAATGCCATCTATGAAGATGTAGGTGTTAAGTTAGGGAATTATAACAAGACCTACATTAAATGCAGGGCAGGAAATTGTAACACCAAAAATGTTGTTTATATTGCAAAATGTTTGTCCTGCCCTGCTTATTACATTGGAAAAACAGAGAGGCATTTCAGAAGACGTATTTACGAGCACTTTTACAAGATAAAAACAAAAGATTCTAAAAACACTCTCTACAGACATATTTTTTCTTATGGGGAAACACATTGTTTCAAATTTTCCATTATAGATACTGTAGATATTTCACCTTTTGGTGGGAATTGGAAAGCTTTGTTAGCCATGAAGGAAACTAAATGGCAGATTTTGACTGATGCTACACGATTTCCTGGCATTAATGAATTTATTAGTATTAAGCCATTTTTAATATTATCATAATGGATGAATCAAGTTTTAATGTTTAATAATTTTAATATATTCTTATGTTTTAGGTTTAATATAATAAAATAAATAAATAACATTTAGGTAGGAAGTTTTAATATTTTTGACATATGTTGTTTAAGTTTGATTATAGTAGTGTATGTTTCTTTAAATGACAATTGATTTTTGGCGCCAAAGAGGTTTTTTAATGGTTTTGAAACAGTTGTCTATTGTTCTGAGGAAGTCTGTTACAACAGATGAAAGCACTTAACCCCATATACTTGTATTTCAATAAATAACTTTTATCCCTGTCCGAGTTGTGGATTCTTTTGGGCTATCTGTGAGCTGTTTGTATTTTGGAAGTATCATTCCTTAGCTGTTTATATATAAGTTGATCCTTAGGGATTTTATTGGTTTTCCAAGAGGTCCAGGCTTTATTTCTATTTATGATTTTTTGTCTAGTTTCTTTGGACAGCCATGGTGCTACTTTTGTCTTTGTTCTGATCGTCCGGGTAGGTGCATGATTATCAAGGATTGTAAGAAATGTGGAGTTAAAGTGTGATACTGCCTCATCTAGTGGGAGTAGTTTTAGTCTATTCCAGTTACATGACTGAAGTTCTATTTGGAATTTAGTTTGATTGAAGCTGTTATTGTTCCTAACAGTTCTGAAGCTAGGTATTTGAAGGATATCAGTTTTTTGCCTGAGTATATACGTTAGGAAGTGATCACTTATTTCCTCAGATTGGGTGCCTGCTTTATACATATGGGGAGGGTTATTTATGAGAATCCAATCTAGTATACTTTCTTTGTTATTTGGCTTACTAGATCTGGTGGTGGAGATTATGACTTGGGAGAAACTATATAGATTTACGTGGGTTGTAGGGAAGTCTGAGGAGCAGGTGTTCCAGTCTATATTAAAGTCACCTATAATAAGAAGTTATGTACTCACCATAACGTTCCATCTGAGTAGGTAAACTTCATTTGTCAGCAACCTTTGTGAATCGAATCAGAGCCGGCAGTTTTCAACAGCTTTAGATCCGAGCTCCAAGCTCCTCCCCTACCCATAATCCCCTGCCAACCCTGACTGACCTGAGATCAAGTTTGCCCAACAGCAGAAACTGCTAACAATGATTAATCCCAAGATAAGTGGGTAAAACCCATGGACCTGAGTATGAGAACATTCGCAAGTGAGGGGGCAGGAGGGAGGGATGGTTGCTGACTAATGAAGTTAACCTACTCAGATGGAACGTTATGGTGAGTACATAACTTCTTAATCTGAAGTAGTTAACTTCATTTGTGCAGCAACCTTTGGGACAGAGTCCCCAGCTACCTGAATCTTGGGTGGCCTTCATGGAAGGATGTTTCGGAGCACTGCAGAGCCAAAGGATGCTCTCCCTCTGGAGATGATGTCCAATTTGTAGTGATCGATAAAAGTATGAGATGAAGCCCAAGTGGCTGCCGAGCAAATATCATCCAAAGAAACTCTAGCTCTAAAAGCCACAGAGGTAGACCTAGATCGAGTAGAGTGGGCATGGACTCCCTGAGGTGCAGGCCTGCCCGAACTTTCGTATGCTAAAAGGATACACTGTGAAATCCATCTACAGAGTGTGACTTTAGACACAGATTTACCCAAGTTAAATTTGGCAAAGGAGACGAACAACTGGTCAGATTTCCTATGACCAGATGTCCTGTGGATGTAGAAGCGAAGTTGTCTATGCACATCCAATGAGTATAATTTGTATTCCCCTTTGTTATGGTAGTTAGGAAAAAAGACCGGCAAGTTGATGGACTGGTTAATATTTGACTCAGAGGCAACCTTGGGAAGAAAGGAGGGATTGGTCCTGAGGTAAACTCTATCCTTGTGAAAGGTCAACTATGGGGATTTTACACAGAGGGCCTGTAGTTCAGAGACCCTTCGAGCCGAGGTGATAGCGACAAGAAAAGCCGTTTTCCATGACAAGAATTTAAGATCTATGGAAGCTGCAGGCTCAAACGGGGGAGCTGTCAAGGCCTGAAGCACCAGCGTTAAATCCCAAGGAGGGACTACATCCTTCACTGGGGGTCTGAGCAGAAAGGTGCCCTTCAAAAAGGTCTTACACAATTTCGTGGTGATCAAAGGGCCCAATTCATTTCCAACGTGATAATGAGAGATAGCTGCTAGTTGGACCTTGACTGTGGAGGAACTAGCCCCCTGATGAAACAGCCCTGACAGAAAGTCTAATACAGTGGGCAAAGGAGCTGTAAAAGGATACACATTTTTGTGTTCCGCCCAAATGGAGAAACGTTTCCATTTGCTGCTATAGATCTTTCTAGTAGAAGGCTTGTGCGCTGCTACAAGAATGGTTTTAACTGGGGAAGAGATACCGGGAGTCCTAGCTATGAGTGGAACTGGAGCAGCCAAGCTGTGAGCTTGAGGCTGTCCAGGTTCGGGACTGGGAGATCTAGAGGGTGGGATATTAGATACGGACGGGGATCCAGAATCCAAGGAGGATTCACCAGATGAGACCAAAGGTAAGGGAACCAGGTTTGACGAGGCCAAAACGGGGCAATGAGGATAATCCTGCTCCCCAACCGACTGGCTTTCTGAAGAAACTTCAGCATCAGAGGAAGAGGAGGGTAAGCATAAAGAAGACCGGGAGGCCAAGCATGCACCAGAGCGTCTCTCGGGGGTTCACCGGAGGGGGAAATGACAGCGAAGTAGTCGTAACATTTTGTGTTCGAGGGAGAGGCAAAGAGATCGCAACAGGGTTGACCCCATTTGGCGAAGATCTGATTCGCTATCTCGGGATTCAGAGACCACTCGTATGGTAACAGGATGGTGCGACTTAGTTTGTCCGCTAGGATGTTGGACCGTCCCGGAATGTGCGTTGCTATGAGAAAGCGGTTGGTGGAGATCGCCCATTCCCACACCCTCATGGCCTCTCGACAGAGTGGGTAAGACCTGGTTCCCCCCTGTTTGTTGATGTACCAGACAACCAACATGTTGTCCGTCTGAATCGCAATCGTTCCTAGAGGAAGAAGGTCCTGAAGTGCTTGCAACGCTAACAGCACTGCCCTCATCTCTAGGACGTTGATATGCAGTGAGGTCTCCGTGAGGTCCCACGTGCCTTGGACTGTCCTGCCCGAACAATGCCCCCCCCCACCCGAGGCGGGAGGCGTCCGTTGTCACCGTGGCTAGTGGAGGGGTCATAGAAAAGGGGCGTCCTTGCTGGAGGGGTCATAGAAAAGGGGCGTCCTTGCTGGAGGTCCGGAGATTGGAGCCACCATAGGAAGGCCCTCTTGCAGGCCCTGCTGCGGGGAATGGCATGGCTCAGAAAATAGTGAAGAAAGGACCACTGGACCTGGAGGGTCCATTATAAGACCCTCATGTTCAAACGTGCCATTGGCAATAGGTTGATCGCTGCCGCCATCGAGCCAAGAGCCCTCAGGACCAATTCCGCCGGGGGAGCTGGAGATTGCAGAATGGCCTGCACGTGTAGCCTCAGGGATAGTAGTCGGTCTGTGGTCAAGAAAGTTAGGAGCTTGTTTGTGTCCAATCTGGCCCCTATGAAGTCTATAGTCTGAGTCGGAGTAAGAGACAACTTCTCTATGTTGATAGTGATCCCCAGCCGGGAAGCTAGACGAAGAAACTAGTTTCTGGCTGCACAGAGTAGATGCCTTGTCGGGGCGGTCAGGAGCTAGTCGTCCAGGTACGGGAAGACCTGAATTCCCTGGAACCTCAGGTGGGCCGCTAACACTTTGAACACCCTGGGGGCTGTGGTGAGACCAAAGGGGAGGACCCTGAATTGGAAATGACTGGCTCCCAGCCGGAAGCGGAGGAACCTCCTGGATCGCCTGTCCATCAGAATGTGGTAGTACGCATCTTTGAGGTCTATAGAGCACATCCAATCGTTCTCCCGCAAAAAGGGGAGAATGGATTGAAGAGTGACGATGCGGAACTTCTCTTTGGTTACTGACAGGTTCAGGGAAGAGAGGTCGAGAATCGGTCTTAAGTCCCCCGTCTTTTCTGGCACCAAGAAGAACCTGGAGTAAAACCCAGACCCGCACTGGTCTGGGGGGACGTGTTGGATGGCTCTTTTTTCCAGCAAATGTTGGATTTCCATTGCTGCGGCCTCCTTCTGATCGGGTGGGACAGCGTGGAGGTATCTGGGGCTGCGTGGGTAACGAGAAAAGGGAATTTGGTATCCTCTGGATATGATGCGAAGCACCCAGTGGTCTGTCGTGATGGACTCCCAAGCTGCTGGGTGCTTCGAGAAACGCCCCCCCCGACTGCCTCCAGAGTGGAGCAGTCGGGCAACCCCTCAGGGGTGTTTCGTGGGTTGGTCCGAGAAGGGTTCTCTGGATCCAAAGTTCCGCGGGCCCCCTCTGCCTCTAGGGCGGCGTCCACCCTGCCCTCCTCTGCCGCGGAAGGGCTGGGAGTCCTGAGCGGGATGGGACTGTTGCGACTTCCGGAACCACATCTTCTTCTGTCCCTTTTGTTTCTTAGAAAAGGACCTCTGGGGAGCAGAGAAGCGGACTCCGATGGCAGACAACGTCTTCCCGTCCTTTTCGCTCTGGACCAAGGTATCTCGCACGGTTTTGCCGAAGAGGGCAGAACCATCAAAAGGGGCATTAGCGAACGACGCCTTAAAGGGTTCCGCGAAATCACAGTGCCAGAGCCAGGCCTGACGTCTCACAACGAGGCCCGCTCCGCCGGCTCTAACGGCTCCTTCCGTGGCATGAGACAGAAGCCACATAGAGGTGTTAGATATGGATTGTAGAGTGGCCATCCGGGTGGAGTGCAATTGTTTGTCCTCCGCCGACATGGACTCGGGGGGCGACGCAGCGTACTCTTTGATAAGGTCCCGCTGCAGTCGGAGCACATGTGCCATGTAGTTCAGCGACCTCACAGAGAAGGTAGCCGAACTAAACACCCACTTCCCTAGGCGGTGCATCGACCGAGACTCCTTGCTCGGGGGATGAACCAAGGGACTCTCCTGAGCAAGTTCCCTCTTGGCGGCCGCCGCCACCAACATGGCATCTACAGGGGGACACTTACTCCAGTGGGACTTGTCAGAGGGTGGGCTAAGGATCTTGTCCGGGCGCTTGGGGGCTGGCTCCACAGTGTCCGGCACCTTCCACGCCCTGGTAGTGATCAAGTCTACCAGGGGGTCGGCCGGAGGGGACACCCAAGAGGCAGATGGGCCTGCTTCAAACGCCTCCAGGAACACGGATTCGTCCGAGGTAGGCTTTGGGGCAGACCACCCCCCCTTTATTCTGAGCATCTCCATGATGTCACCAAATGAGACATCTTCGGGGGGTGATCTTGGGGAGCCTTCCCCTTCCTCCAAATCCGTGTCCTCAGTCAAGGACTCGGGGGAGTCCAGGTGCCTCCTCTTGCACCTTCGCTTGTGAGGAACCTCCTCAGGGGGGCTGTCCGAGGAGGTCTCACCAGCAACGTCTTGTTCCAATGGAACTACCTGGGAAGTCAAAGCAGGCTGTCCCTGGGGCCGGGTGATGGAAGTCAGGCCCAACTGAGAAGGAGTGCAGGGTGGAGCCGTGGCAGGGGTCGGGGGCCTGGAATCCCTCGACAGAACCCTCTCCACCACGTCGAATGCCGAGGGAAAGCTGCTCTCTCTGGGATCCGAAAGCAGACTCTCCCTCGTATCCGGCGGACGGATCGGGGCCGGCGCCGAACCGATCGGATCCGATGGGCCAGCATGCTCCGACCCGGATGGAGCCGAAGGCATACTGATACCGCCGGATCCGAAGCTCAGCCCTCGGCTCCGAGAGCTGGGATCTGAAGAAAATGGACCCGACAGACTCAAGGGAAGTGTCGGCACCGAAGTATCCGAGACTATCGGCGCCAACACACCCCCGGCTCCAAGGCTGCCCGGCTCCGAAGACTCCGAACCCGGGAAATGGGACGGAGAAGGAGCTATCGGGGCAAAGAAGGGGGTCAAGCTCCCCCCCTGGAGGGGGGGCAGGAGCACTCCCATCTGCAGTTGGGCCTGGAGGAATCTTCTCATCATCCGCTCCAAATCTGCATCCGTGAGACTTCTAGTAGATCTCGACGAGGCCACCAAGGCGGGGTGGGAGTGTCGCCTCGATGACCTCGAAGGAGATCGGGTCTCCTCCTCCTCAGGACCCGGTGAAAAGCACGGGGACCGGATCCGAGAAGGAGGAGACCCAGAAGACCTGGAGGGAGAAGACCGCTTAGCCGGGGGGGCCGAAGCGGAGGCCTCGGCCCGTCGCTTGTGGTGCTTCTCCCTCCTCCTTTCTTTCCTGGCCTCCCTCTCCTCCGGGCCTAAGGCGGGAGGTTGAGTCCCGGCCAGGGGGAGGGAAGCAGGAGTGGCAGCTGCCGCAGCGGGAGCCACGGGAGGACCGGAGGTAGAAGCCGAGTCTGGGGGCAGAAGACCCGCCAGAATCAGCTTGGACCTCTGGTCCTTGAGTGCCCTGGGGTTGAACGCTGCACAAATGGTACAACCAGAGGACAGGTGTTCAACCCCAAGGCACAAGACACACCGAGTGTGGCCATCCGCTGGGGACAGCTTATGGCCACACTCGGTGCACTTAGAAAACATTAACTTTGGGGCCTCAGACATACTTATAGAAAGTAACTCACAGACACTAGGCCCCGAACACACACACACAACCCTGGACGGAACCACGAAGGAAGGGGGAGGTTAAATAGAAATAAAATAATTTAAACTAAGAGAGCTTTTAGACAGAAAAAAGGGAGCTAAACACACTCTCACACCAAAGATTAAAGAAAATTGGTATAAAAGTTAAATTTTTCTCACAAAGAGAACGAAAACTCCTGGAAACTCTGGATCAAGCTGCTGAACTAAACCGCGGCAAACTAGATCTGAGGTCAGTCAGGGTTGGCAGGGGATTATGGGTAGGGGAGGAGCTTGGAGCTCGGATCTAAAGCTGTTGAAAACTGCTGGCTCGGATCCGAGGTCGGATCCGATTCCCAAAGGCTGCTGCACAAATTATGTTAACTACTTCAGATCAATAGTTTCTTGTGGGGAGTTTATGGACAGCCACTGTAGAATGTCCTCAAGGATATTAGTGTTGTTACCAGGTGGGATATAAATGCAGCCAATGTTTATAGATTTATGCTGGTTAATTTGTAGTTTTGTAATGAGTATTTTAGCTTTATCAGTTTGAGGAGCTTGTGGAGAGTTGGAAATAGTTACATTAAGAGTAGTTTAATATAAGATAGCTACCCCGCCTCCCTTCTTTGAAGTGCGGTCCAGTCATATTATATTGTAACCTGGAGGAGCAACTTCATCGTCAGTGGTGGATGGCTTAAGCCAGGTTTCCGTAAGATATAGTATATCTGGGAAGTGTACTGCCATGAGTGCATGCAGGTAGTGGATTGTATTATTTAGGCTTCCAATGTTTAGGTGACAGATGAGGAGAGAGGTAGAGGAGATGTTTAAGTTTTGCAGGCTAGAGGGGTTATGTATTGGGTTGGATGCTTCCAATGGGGTTGGTCCTGGGTTGGGGTGGATGTCCCCATCCATTGTGAGGTTAGTTTGTGAATTAATTATTAGTTTGTGAAGTTTGAATAAAAGTTTGTAGTAGTGTTTAGTTCTAGGGTTAACAAAACTGGCTCAAATGAGCTGTTGTGTTATTGTAGTATGGGAGTTGGAAGGGGGTGGAGTAGTGGGTGTTTAAAGTTAAGTGAAAGAGCATGAGTATCGGTCTGTGATCTGGGGTAGTGCAGGCCTGGGAGGGTGAGATGTTAATTACTTATCTTCTCACAGCATATAATTAGCAAGGGTATAAGGTAGTAGGAGGGCTTTGAATTGAAAGGTGAGGTTAAGGCTTGTAGAGGCATTGAAGCGGTTTGTAACTAACAATTGCTTAAGAATGGAGGTGGGAGGATAATAGATGAGGGTAGAGTAGAGAAATAGGAAGGGTGTTGTATTTAGGGTGGGTCTTACAATTGCTGATTGGTTCTGTAATTAGGGGAGTGGCAACTGCGGCTATAAATTTAACACCTCTAGGGGCGGATGGGGTGCGGAGCGAGCCTGACTGTAGCGAGGACGAGCGTAGCAGGGCTAATACAGAGCACAAGAGTTTTAACCCCCGATTCATGTTTATGCTATGTATTTTCTAAGTTTATATGTTTTATGCTGGGAGTTCTACTGTTTTTCCTTAAATAATATGTTTAAGCGCTGTTTCTAAATGCTAAAACCTAAGGCAGACAGCTGGACAACAGAGCCAACATTAAAAAGGAGTTTTGTTCTGTGTGTCTGAATTAAATTATACTAATGGGCTTCTTAGGCTAAGGGGACTTGCTGTAAACCCAGTTCGGCTGTGCTTTATTGACTTTTAAAAGATAATGACCTGCTTTACTTTCTTTTGGTAATGGGGGACTCGGTGGCCAAGACTGCTTGTTTCTTACAGGGCTGGATCTTTCCCGTGTTCTGAGCCGTTCAGGTAAAGCAGGAAGGGTAAAGAAACCTGATGGGGGATAGATAGCACTTTTCTTGAAAAAAAAAAAAAAAAAAAAAAAAAAAAGAGTAATAGCAACAGTAAATATACACTATAGGGTAAGCTCACACTTTAAGGCTAGGCAGCATCTGGCTATACAGCTTAATTCAATGTACTTTTAACCCTACATCGTACTTGTAACATGACAGTCTATAGTCCTTATTATCTTCAAGACAGCAAAAAAGTAACTAACAGAGCAGACCAGTACATTCAAATAAAATATCTAAGAGTGCATATAACTTAAACAACATTCCGTTCGCTGTTCTACTTAGTGTACTAAGAGTGGAGAGGATTTATGGCATTTACAAACTGCCTTAAGCAATTACGATTCAAAAATCACTGTAACAGAATGTCGCTGATGCTTAAACTCAGTATACTTTACTTTACAGTTTATTTACTGCAATATAATCTGCATACAGATTCCACAATGCTTTAAATTACTAAAATACAGGATTCACATACCATAAAATGATAGAACAAACAGCCGTTTGTAGGTGAAATATATTGTAGGTGAGCTTTAAAACATTCTGACAGTAACTGTTAATTTGCCTCTTACTAAGTAGTAATTAATTTATAAGGTGTTTCCTTACTTTTTGATGTCTGTGGTATCCTCATACATTTGCTGCCTATCTCTGCTATTGGCGAGTCAATATGGTGTAGCTCAACCTTGTGGCATAAATTCAGGACGATTTATATGTTTAGTATGTAAAACATAGTAATTTATATGCATGTATATGAATTGTAGCATTACACAAACATGTTATGAAGTATGTCGGTGTATTTTGGATTTGTATCAATTGTGAACGTGTATACCACAGTACTTGAATGTATCTGAGACAGACACATATCCTCCAAGGACATTTATGAACTCTACCGCACTGCCTAGCTGTTTGCAGAGACGTGTTGCTTACCTTAAACTAGCCGAAATAAGAATATACTTGCAAAATTCAAAATTGAGTCTTCTAAATGTGACTTTACAATGCTTTTAAAGTTTAATCTCTACCCATCCAACTCTGTATGTCATACCCTAGCAAGTGATGCGTATCATAAAGTCCTAAAAATAATGTTTTACTCTACAGCTGAAATTTCTTTTTTCACGACTTTTATTAAAAAAAAAAGAGGGGTGGATACCATATGTGCCACTTCACAGGATAATACATACTGGTTAAGAAAAAACACTGTGTGTCAAAGCAGTTTTGGTTACACCAAACCTGCCAGTGTTATCAATACGTGGTCTAATGAACATGCTAGCAAAAATGAGTTTGGTCAAGGTGATGTCACATCCAACAGTGAGTGATTCTAACCTGGATTAATACAGACCTCACCAAACGTTCCTCATTCTGATTTTGGCTCTTCGAATGAAGGTAGCACCAGTGAAGGCACAAGGTCGCACTCCTGTCTATTCTGAGAAAGAGACATAAGTAATGCTCTACCCTTGCATGACACACACTTGGAGAAGATCCAGGCATGCATATGTCACAGTAGATCATAGAACATTGATATTTGGCAGTTGTTGTGTAACCACCTGTCAACCCTGACACTGGTATAACCTGCTCTAGTCAGCAGTGCTGTCACAGATATGAAGGTTTGCAGAAACATAGTGCTAACCAACTGGCCAAGTGGGTTGGCCAAGCTACATTGAGAAGGCCAGCATTCTAAAATAAGTAAAATTATGTTTTTAATCCATATGTAGCTATAGCTAGCTCACTCTCGCCCTCTCTTTATGTATGTATGTGTGTATATATATATATATATATAAATATATATATATATATATATATATATATACATACACACATATATACATATACACACACACACACACACACACACACACACACACACACACACACACACACACACACACACACACACACACACATAAAATACAAAACAGGGCTTCAAATTTCTTAAGTACGTGTACTTCCACAGTCAGATATCTTTACCTGAAAATATTAACTTGGGGTGATATTATGAAATGTATAAGAAAAGAGCAGCATTTCTATAATCAGACATCCATCTTTTGTAGAAAGAAGAAAAATAGTAGTATGTGTTTACAGGTAACAGTATTACATAGAAATATCACTAAAAAGAATGAAAATAATCATTTGCATATGTAAATCTGTAAATTGTTAGAAATACTCAAACATCAGTAATGCTACCTGAACATAATACAGTTCTGAAATAAAAGTTGCTGTTACTGGTGTAAAGAAGTGCTTATCATTTCTGGAAAAAAGTTGTAACAGATAAATATTACATGAAGACAGATACCGAACTATAAATAAAAACAACTGCTTAACTTGTTTATTCACAAGTATTTCCAGGAGCACATACAACATGGCTGAAATGACACTCCCCCACTCTAGTTTGAGTGCATGTTGGGGAGGAATGCAGGTTACTTTGCTAAAAGAATGAGCAGCACAGACGTTTTCAGACAGCATGCTATTTTACTTCAGTATTACTTACTATTCATCAGACACATTTCTGCAGAAAAGAAAATGTCCATTTCCTTGAATCGCTACATTTCAGCTTTTGAAATGCAGCTATTCCAGAGAGTTACATGCATTTTTAAAACAAAAAAACAAGACTCATTTCATATTTGTCTACTATCCTCCACAATTCCATAGAATATTAAAGTAATGTAATAATTTACAAATATATGCATAATAGTTAAAATGGTAAAGAAAAAATAAATAAGAAATGCTTATCAAGAATGTAAGATATAATTGTCCCCGGGATTCATGAAGCTTGCGCCAGGCGCAGGCATAGCGTAGGCGGTATAATGCCAAATATGGCAGTCGAGCAATTCAGGTACGATCCAATTCCACGTGCACTACCGGCGTACGCCAGAACTGCGCAGCCCCCGGCTTAGGTATGCTAATCACCCCATGCGCAGTGTTGCGCCATGCAAATGAAGGCATATAGTGATTCATGAAGTGGTGCAGGCGTAGCGTAAGCCCACGGAAATGTAAACCAAAAAACATGGTTTACATTTTCCCAAACAGAACATCGGAGCTATGGAAGCGGGCCAGACCCAGGTATCACAACGTTAACATATGCCAATTGCGAAATACACAGCCAATGGCATAAGAAAAGATGCACAACACGTAAATAACAACATTTAATGTCATGTCCACAGTAACGCACAGCACAACCGCAGGGTATGTGTGCGGAAGCTGTAACATAAAGAAATAATATGAAAATGTCATAAAATCACAACGTAATAGAAATCAGGTTTACAGCATAATACACAATGGTAGGCATGGAACACCACAACCAAGGTGCAAGGGTTGCTAAGGGCCTGCGATAGTGTCCGGCGTGGTAACTATGAATTAGTAGTCAATGCCATGCAAATGAGGCAGATAATACTGAATCGCAAATGTCCCGCCGGATGAAGGTTGTACCATACAGCGCAGCGATATAACACCGAGGAGTGGCTCAGAGGAGATACATGACATCAGCAGAGGGGTGTGCCACCGTAGCAGTAAGCACATTGGAGCAATGCAAATCCGGCCTGTCCGTTGCTAAGCAAAGCTGCAGGACAGGGGTGGGGAGGAAGGTATAGAATCGTTTAGCTGAGAGCACACATGGTGCCCAAAAGCGCATGTGTACGGGGATGAAAACGTGCCCGAAACCCAGTAATCGGACGCACGCGCCATGAACAATAGCACAAACAGGAAGGTCAGGGGAAGAAAAGAAGGAAATGCTGAAGTAGGGTAATTGGAGTACTAATGAGCAATCAACACCAATCAACCCACGATGGCCAATCGACGGCAGCTGACAAGTCTGCTTGCAGAAACCTGCAAAACAGGATAGGGGAGGCATTGGAATGCAAAGAAAGGAGGGGAGGTATTGGATTGCAAAGATAGGAGACCTGACACAGCAAAGCAAACCGACAGCAGACCGGCAGTAGCACACACAACGCAAGATACGCCAGGTCCAGGAAAGTACAAATGAAAGTAGGCTGCAGGATGCACGCCAGAAAATGTTAGGTGCAACGTGCAGAAATGTAAAGGGAAGGTCAAGAGGTAATCCACGGCAGCCAAATGTAATTCAACACCAAAGGCACCACAATAATAGTTCCGGCAGTAAAACACATAAGATACCCTGTAGCTACGATCGTACATACACACCCTATGACATCATCGGTGTTCACAGCACAATAGTATAAAGTGTGAAAGCACCCTACACACACCTGTGTATTCCCAAATACTGCACCATAGGTGTAAACACATGGGGAACTTTTAAAATGTACATGTTGGGAGCTGCCATAGCTGTGATTCATCAGCATGTGTTAGAGACTGACGGTGTTGTGGAGGATGATGCCGACAACCACCGCAGGCCTCGGAGGAGAAGGAGAGTGTTCAGACCAAGGGTAACCTACCAGGGGCTACATGACCTGGAGATAGTACAGTGTTACAGGGTGGACAGGGACATCTTACAGCAAATAGTGGAGCTGTGCCGGCCACGCCTGAGAACCAGAAACAACAGAGGGGAAACCATCCCAGTCGACACGAAGGTATGTGTAAGCCTGCGAATACTGGCCACAGGTACCTTTCAAAGGCCAACTGGAGATATAATGGGTATTTCACAGGCATCAGCATCCAGGGTACTACACCAGTTCCTGGATGCCATGTTACCATATGCCAATGAGCAGATATACTTCCCCCGAACTCAGGAGGTGTTAGTTAGCAATATGCGCCACTTCCACCGTGTGGCACACTACCTGGAGGTACTGGGTGCGATAGACTGCACGCACATACAAATCAAGTCACCACCCGGTGAGCATGGTAGGCGCTACATAAACCGCAAGGGATTCCACTCCATCAACTGCCAGGTCGTGTGCAATGCCCAGGGCATTATCATGGATGTGTGTGCTGGCAGCCCTGGAAGCTACCATGACTCCCATATCTGGCATGCCTCACAGCTGTATCAGGTATTTGTCAGGGGGGACATCCCACATGGCCATCTTGTGGGGGATGCTGGCTATGCACTGGAGCCGTGGATGATGACTCCCATCAGAAATGCACACACACCTATGCAAGAACGCCATAATGAGGCACACGCACAAACCAGAATCATCATAGAGCGTGTGTTCGGGATGCTGAAATCACGGTTCCGGTGCTTGGATACATCTGGTGGAGCCTTGCAGTACTCTCCAGGCACGTGTGCCCACATCGTCATAGTATGTGCCATGCTACATAATATGATCCTGCGGAAGCAGCTGCAGCAGGGACAAAATGGTGAAGGCCCTCACAGCCCACCACAATTGCCAAGGCCATTACAGGCACAGAGGGATTCAGACCATGAACACACTGTGCCAGCCCCAGTAGGCAGACGGAGGCGTGCCTAATATGCCTACGCCTTGGCAAAGAGGGAACGTATAGCACATACTCTGACAGTGTAGGCCCCTACGGACTGACACCTCTCCACCTGCACACACAGTAAAATGGATGGCACACAAACATGACCACCTGTAAATTGTAATGTATAGGTGGCCCAATGTGTGACTCCTACATAGGCAGCCCTCAAACATTGTACACACAACAGCTACTGGAACACGGAATGCCAACACCTGAACAGTACATGAGCCTTACAGCATATGGTGGTGCTGTGTGCCTGTCACGTTCCCGCCAGATATATATATATATATATATATATATATATATATATAGATATATATAGATATATATGTACACATATGCATATATATAATACAGATAGAAAGGGCAATAGAGTGATATATGTTGATATAGATGGATTCAGCGATATCTGCAAATATAATAGATAGTTCAACGACATTCATAACACCTTGGAGGTACAAATAAATAGGATACCACCAACTATGGAATGTGTAACATACCGACATGCGTAACCAAGAGGCTGAAAGACAGATAGAACACAGTACCGGAACAGTACAGCCGCGAGTAACAGTATGATGATATGAAGGGACATTTAGTCACTGCTGCCGGTGTTGCGGTCCATGTAGGTACTGTGTTCAACTGTGTTTGTGAGTGCCGTAGTCTGTGTATGTGTGCGTTGAGGGTGCCGTGTGCGTCTCCGTGTGACTGTAATGTGTGTATGTCCGCAACATGTGTTTGTTAGTGCCAAGTCAGAGGTAGATCAGTACGGTAGGTGTGGGTATAGCTAGCCGTAGGCATACGGTTACTACCTGTCCCACAGCAGGAGGGACAGCCCCACCCTGGGCAGGTGTGTCCTGACATAAAACAGTACAAAGGGCAAATGTCCGAGATGGTAGGACATTAATATGTCCCATATATAATGTAATAGTCGTATTTAATAGTTATGCCTGTATGTAAGAAACGTAAATGTTACATGCAATATGATAAGTAGCCAAAGTCCCACAACAATAGGTATGTATTGAGGATAAAAGTATGTGCTAACCTGTGTACTGACCGTGGCTACGTGTTGGCCTGTAAACACCGCTGTGTGTCCCGCAAGTGTCCAACAATGACCATATGAAAAGGTGGCAACCCATGGCAAACCGGCTCTTTTACCAACACAACCGCAATGACTGCAAATATCTGGGACAGAAATACAAGGGATAGCTGTCACTTACACATATCCCTTGATATATCGCTGCAATTCCGAAGGTATACAAGTAGCAAGCTCACCTGCAGACGATATAGAAACCAATTAACAACGGCCCAACGTATAATCCCGTAACATAAGTCTACTAACTGTTAGCTCTCTAATTAGGGACGGAGCCCACACACATATATATGGAATATGTAGAAATTCAAGGCCCACAAACCTGTATATGCTACGTACACCCACCGACATCCCCCACACTAGAAACTAAAGCAATACAGACTGTAATAGCAGCACAAACATCCAGTCAGTCAGTTACATCTGCAGACCCTCAACATACCGTGTGAGAGACACAATTAAAGGCGTCATGCAAAATTGCAGGCGTTGTATAATGGAACAAACAGCCATGTTACAGGTTTTGTTTGCAATAGTCCGTTATCAGACGTTGGGATGACAGGTACACCCACATGTTGAACCAAATACTCTACCTGTCACACACAATCCACGGGGGACATGAATCCAAAGTATACTTGTCTCCATGCATAGCAGTTGCAATTACACATAACAAAACACAATACAGACTGTCTCCCCGAAGGTAGGGCAAATAGGCAACGCCCAAGTGGAGAATCCAATTATACACCACTGTTGCCGCGTAATTGGCGAATGGAGTGGCTGCACAGCTGATATGCAAGTAATTAGTCACTCAGGAACACCAATTGGCGGGATGAATCCACATGTTACAGGTATCGACGTATATAAGGATGACTTGCCAGACATTCAAACCGTATGCTCATACCGAATACCAGTTGAAACACTGTGAGAGACACAGAAACGAAACGCCGTAACGATAACAAGGTATGTAGAACACCCAATATCTAAGGTTATGTATAGCATGATCTGTATTAATTCGTTTTACTGTATGTATAGCCTGGTTTGCATTAATTAAACGTGTCTGCAATGCATGAAGTGGGAAAAGGTATTTATGTAGTGATGTCTTGCTGAGCATACTAACGCTTGTAGAAACTGTGCGTCCAGCAGTGGGACACAAGGTACACAGCACAGACACCACAAGGGATGCTACATGAGGGCGTTAAACAGAACAATTCCATACAACCCGCCGTCAGTGGTAGGGTATGTCCAACAAGGACGTGCCATAGCAGGGGATAGTATATGTTGATATACTGTCACAGCACGCATGTGTATGGACATATAACGTTAATGACATATCTAAGGTGGTCCTGCTGTGCAAGTATGCTTTGCATTATGGGATACTATGTGAAATATGTGTAATATATAGTATTGTAGGTAAATATGACAGATATTCTACACAGCATAGCAGGCATATCATGCATACCACAGGTATCGTCTATTGGCATGTACAATAACAGGATACATATGGCTTGAAGGCATGGGACATTGTAATATCATGATAGCTAATCTAAATGAAAGGGCTACCAAGTAACCATGCACAAAGGACATGTAATAGCTTCACAGGTGCATAGTGGGGTACTATGCAGTCAGGCAAGTCCATGTGTAAGCACAATTACAGTGTTCACACTAGTGGCACCTCTCTAGGGTAGTGTCCTGTGAACAGCAGAGCCATGTGTCACCTGCACCTCTGCACAGTACAGCCACTGCAGTGATCCCAGGCCTACATGCGTCTCCCAACCACCAAGGGAGGTATCATATGAACAGTGCTACTGAGTGTCCCTGCGTGATGTACATAGGACTTATGTTCCAAAGCACGGTGAGTGTCCGGTTTGGGAATGTAACCCTCAAGCACATCCCACTCATTGTGGCGTGTGTGCACATATCCATGAGCATGTTGCTCACAGTGGCTTATGCTTATGTCGCGTATGAGGAGTATATCCATTAATAATGTTGTGGACAGGGGAGCATACTCTGATCAGCAGAGGTCACCCCTGAGTATGTAGTATGCAAATGCGTACAGATGTGGTGTCCGTAGTGCAGCCTCATACTTAAACTGTCGGAGCTCAGTAAACGTCATGGCGTGTTAATGTTGTGGTATGTAAAGCTGTAGCTGTTGTGTAAGGTACACCCTAAATGGGGTGGTGTACCCATGAATGTGTGTATAAGTCTTGAGTTCAGAGGTACAATGGGTGCCTATGTACCAGCTACACACCCAGTACAGATAGGTGTGGCCACGTAGAAGGATATCCACGCCACAGTGGCAATACAGTAACCACAGGAGTGGGTGCGACATATGTGTGTACTGCAAACATGTACAATGTGATATGTATGTAGGGGACTACCACCCATGTGATAGTCAGTGGGTGAATGGTGTAATGCAAAGGTGATATTCATGCACCTTGACGCCATGATAGTCATATCATGTATCTGTCACAGCGACACCCGTATGCATGGAGTCAGTATCAGCTGGTGGAGCAATCATGGCGCTTTGTATGCAGGGGGTTGAAAGCTAGGCAGGGAAAGTCCCCTGTGCTAGCCTGTACCGCAGGGAAGCATATACTGAACAAGAGGGGCCCCATGACTGAGGACTGTGGTATGCCAAATGTACCTGACATGTAGTAGGTACTATGGTATGCTGGCCTCACTGTGTGTGTCCTGTCCATGAGACACATTGCATAACATCCTGAGACATAGGGTACGATGTGCAGGTGGATGTGTATGTTGTCAATACCAGAATGGAGAATGGTGCTGAAAGGCATGTGTGGACTCCCGTACCATCAGCAACTGCCCTGGTAACTGTATGAAAGGAGTCCACCATGTGTAGGGGCCATGCTCTGGCCCTAACAAGCCCAACCCGGGTGGCAGCAAAGGACGGGAGCCCAACAATGTCTTTGTGAATGACGTCCTTGATGTGCCCCATAGCCACGCAGAACAGTCCAGTCAGGTGTGTAGGACTATAGTCCCAATCGTGCATTGTGGTACCACCTGTGTGTATTGTGATAAATGCTGCTGTGTGCCATACAGGGGCTACAATGTCTGAAACAAGGCTATTACTGAATATGGTGGCCTAGTGGGGAGACATGTCATTCAGAGGTTGGTGGACATCACAGCCTGGGACGTTGAAAGGTGACATGGGGCCAGTGTCCCAGGACATATAGAGTGCAGGTCAGTACTGTGTAGGTGTGACCACAGGGACACCACAATGTTCCTGTATGGATTGTGGCCCTGTAGTGAGTGAGAGGGTGTAATGTTAGCATTGAATCCATCCTCCAGCATGTTGCCAACATCACCTGGGTCTGTAATGTTCCTGAGTGACTGTTGTATGTGACAGCAGATGTGGGTGTTGCCATCGACTACTGACATACCACCATAATGCCTGGTGGTACACCCCGGAATGTGTCGCAGTCATGTTTACGTAGCTAGTCTTCGAGTATGTGATGAGGGACCCTGTGGCCCTACCACGGCTGACCAGTGAGCCACCCCACTCATGGGAATGTACACCACTGTGCAACAGCCTACACCTGTTGTTGTACATCATATGTCCATGGAACATGACCACCAGAGTGGCGTCTGTTATCTGGTGTGTACCATCATGGCTCTGTGTGGAACAGCATGATCCATGCAGTTGTGTACATGCTAATGAAGTGCACTGGGGTATGTTTCAGCATTTGTATGTGCATTGTCCATTTGCACGGGTGTCATGACGTTAACAACCGCTGTCAGCAGACGTCTGTAGTAGGTGTTGTAGTACTCATGTACTGTGTATGCTGTGATGGGTGTGGTGCCGGGATGGGGCTAACAAGGTTGATTAGCATATGTTCGGAATCCACCAATGAGGGGATAACCCCAGGTGTGTAACACCAGTCACATGTTGGTAGTGTTCATGTCAAGGTTAATGTAGGTCTTGGAGGTGGTGTGTATGGGTTGATCCAGCAGAGCGGAGGTTATGACTCATGGATGTGTCGGTACATGAGTGGCTATCCCAGTTAAGTGTGGGGTAGTGTCAGTCACACATCAGTAGTAGCTGTCTGAGGCCCACTGTCCAATATACCAACAAATAAGGTATGTTAACCGTGGGGTATGATGTTGACTCTGTAGCTTGTTACAATGTGTATAGCGGTCCCGGACACAGTTAGTTGCACGTGGAGCACCTCTGATGCATTGTGCTAAGTAACTAGCCAGGATGTGCGCACAACATAGTGGGATATGGGAACCCCTCAGCTGTGGGTGTGCCGGTCCAGGTATGTGCCTGAAAGGTATGGTCTGTCTATAACCTGTCATTGCAGGTGTGCTCTGCAGAGCCTAGAGGCAGGTCCCAGTCACTGCAAAGATGTCTGAGTGGTGCATTATAAGGTGTGCCTTGCCTGCGTGCGTCACAGAGGAAGATGCAAGCATTGTGTCACATGACCCCATGTCGTGCTTGCCAGTTCCCGTTCTGCCGGTGACAGTTATTGGAAACTGTGCAAGACAGGCAGTATAGAAGCAGCAAGAGCCTTACATGTGAGCTGTACTCCCAGGGCTGACAGGTGCAAGTCATCTGTGCCACAGCATTGTGTTTGACCAGGTCAGTCAAAGCGGACAGATACCAGATGCCTGTGGAATGACAATAGGAGCATAGGCAACTGTTGAAGTGACACAGTTGGTCGTTGTACAGTGGTATTGTGTCCTGACGAATGCAAAATGCTCCCCAGGGCTTGGTCCACATCCTCAGGGCTATAAGACTGGTGAGCTACTGCATGTCCCTGCACACGTAGTCTGTGAAGTGGCATCACAGGGCAGTCACACTAACATGGAGAATGACAGTCACATCGTACCTGGGGAGGTGTGGCGTGGGTGCTTAGGTTATGTTGCAGAAGCAGTAACCCGACAGCAAGATGTAAGCGACTATCGCCTTGTGTAGCCTGCTGTGTGGAACTGCAGTGTGACTCCCTACAGAGTCACCTATGACTGGTGTGTTGTGAATGTTATAACTCCCTATTGGCTGTATGTGATGGGCACACATGAGTCTGTGGGCTATAAGTTGGTGATGTTGTCTTCCATGATGGGGGCTACCTCTGGTGCCTACACTGAGTATGGAGACGTACTGCACAAGTTGTCCTCGTAGGTGTGGCCAGTGGTGGAGATCATGTGAGACTATGTGATGGGTGGGGTGTGTTGCGAATGTTACACATCCCCAAATGACTGTCAGGTGCAGTCAGGGTTGGTGACAGCATTACCCCCAGCCATAGCTGTCAACCTCCTGTCCCCAAAATGAGGAACATTAGCCCTCATAATGTGTGACAAATGGGCAAAATGTGGAACACCTACAACTGGCTTACTAACAGCTTCAACTAGGAAGGGCATATGATGGCTAAAATAGACTGGTTTTACGTATAAAAAAGATATTCTAATGAAGTAATATAATTCCCATCTATTTAGCCATGGCTAGCAGGTAAACAATTTCCAACAATGAATGTGTGACAGACCCTTTCAATGTGGAACCTTGAGGAACATGCACCTTTTAAGACCCCAAATGAGGTACGTTCCTCGTAATGAGGTACACTTGAGAGCTATGCCCTCAGCACGGCTGCAGAAGTGCAACCCCCACAGGCTGACCAAGTGTCGTATGTTGGGAGGTGAGCATTGAATGTGTACATGAGACAATTGCTCTATTGCCACATGTACAACATATCCCTCATATAGACAGGCAGTAGCACTGGTACGTGACAGTTGGACATGCCTGTATATAAAACCATGTCCCACAGGATATGTGCGTTACGTGTGTACAACAGCTGTTGTACCATAAGCAAGCTGGGAAGTGTAGGACAGCCAGTGTACCTGTGGGAAATGGTGTGGAATGGGTGCTATAGTAATAAGTAGCTCATGACATGCTCACAAGTTCTGAACAAGTGCCTAGCATGACCATACAATACAGATAGGGTGTTGGATAATATCAACCCACAAGTGGTGATGACAGTCATTTTGGGTGGCACCACACTATAACCCCGCTGAGTATGGTGTGCATGTCCATGAACCAGTATCATTGTAGATGTTAACAGTACAGATGTACAAGACAGCACGGATGTTTGATTACAAATACCTTTGTATGTCACAGGAGTGTTCCACCAGTGGCCTGTTGACAGACTCACAACTACAAAGGGTGCAAGAGTGACATGTGCACATCACAGCAGTGCCAGCTACAGTAGAACAGTACTGTGTTGTACCCCACCCTCATTGTAGCCCATACCACACAGACAAATGTTAGGCATCTGTGTATGTAAGGCTGTGAATGGCCATGACCTATCAGTATAGCTGTGTCAGTGTTGTGAACAACATACAGAATGGGCTGTGTGGGTGAGGTGTGTGACATATGTGCATAGTCTGATGGATGATACCAGCATTGTCACCGCTAGGTGAACATCCCTGTACCCATAAACTACTACCTAGGCTGTGGTCAACATTATGGACACTGTGTAAGGGATGGTGCTGTGCAGTGCACCCCCCCGACTTGGTGACGTCTCCAGGCCCCTTAGGTAGTCATATGAGGTACCCATGTCATGTCAGGGTGCCATCCATGAGCACGGAGATCACTGGACAGGCATATACAGCACTGTGGTGACCAATACTGGATCACATACCACCTTTAAGGGGCAATGGCTATGCATGGATGTGCGATACTAGCCTTCACAATCCTCACCTCTTACTATGCAGCATGCTGTCTACCTTGCAGAAAGACATTTGCTACACCATGATGATGGACATGCTACATGTCCATATCCTGATCTATAAGACTTATGTCATGGACAGCCACCGTCCTAATACTAGGATCGCCACAGGCTGGACAGATCCCTGTGCCATATATGTGACATACTCCCGCCATACCATGCAACCCTGTCCATCAAAGCTGCACATGTCATCCCAGTCATACATGGTGTGATGGCCGCATGGTAGATGTACTATCAACTGACTGGATCAGTAATGTGGCACTGATGCACCTTGCGGTGGCATAATGGCTGTCTGTTACAGCTTGGAAACCGTGCCCGCACATGCTATGGTTGATAACCATCCCTGCGAATGTTGTCTGACTAGCCATTGTCCCATGTCTATCACATGTGCAATACAGGCGATCTGTGGCAGGATGTTGAAAAGTTGCACAGTGCTGTGTAGATGTATATGGCAAAACACATGCATGTACAGGTGTCCATGCGTATGTGTGCATTGTCAGTGCTCAAGTCCATTACGGCTGTGTCTGTGTTGATATGTGACATATACACAGCATCCAGGTCAACAGCATTACCGAGGACACATCCAGGCATGTGCAGATAGGTAAGAACACAAGTGCAGGCAAATAGACATGCCCACAGCAAGACAGCATTTACATGGAGTATGAACACTGTAATGAGGTGACACACATATATGATGATGATATCCAATGCATAATGGGTGTGACATGTGTGACACAAACACATCAGTCGTGTCAGTGTCATGATGCTTTGCAAAGATAACTGTGCAGATGTAGTAGATGTCATAAAATGTATGTGCAGCAGTATCTCTGTACATCTCTGAAACTGTGCCCTGTCACCATCATTATGTCTTACAGATAATGCCTCGTACACACCTCCCAGCATACAGCCGCCAGGAGGATGATGTCCTCATCCCACAGCTCCATGACAACTATGACTTGTTGTTCAGCCATGTGCCACAGCATGCCCAGCAGCGGGATGACCTGTGGCAGGATCTACGCAGGAGGGTGAACGATGTGGGTGGCCATAACCGCACCTACCAGCAGGTGCGCAGACACTGCACGGACTTGATACGACATGCAAAACTGCGTGCCACTGCAATCGCCAGGGTACAAGGTGGAACAGGTGGTGGGCCACCAACGCAGCCCCCACTCACACACACCGAGGAGCTACTGGCCAGTCTGGGGACACCCAGGGAACAGCATCCACAAACACTAGCTGCCATCGTGGAGGTGGGTGTCTCCCAACCAATGAGCCTGGAGTTGCCTGGTAAGTCAGTACTGTACATATGGCTATTATATCCCATTTAGTTGCATGTGTCACTGTACATTATGTAAAGTAACAACATATGCAAGGTATGTGGACACACATGCTGCATACTACAGTATGCTAAGCTGTGTATGCACACATGTGCATACTATATGCTATTACACAGGTGAATGTGTTCACATGCACAGTGCAACCTGTGGCTGTCATACAGTCATGGATAATGTCCATACTGCTGTGTCACCCCTATACAGGTACCTCTGGCGTGCCGCACAGACATGAGTCCGTTGCAGGTGAGACTGTCATCAGTATCAGGCATGTTACAGTGTAGATCTATTTGCCATGTGGCCAGTTAACACTTGCACACCTGATGTTTGTTCCAGTCACGATATACAGGTCGCATCACCCATCATTCACACAGGCCACCCATATGCAATATATACAAACGAAATGATACACCGACTTGAAACCACAGTACTTGTCATTGCGACATGTGTGGTCAGCTGTGCATACAACGGTGGAGGTGTTCTACAATGGAGGCATATGTAGTATGCATTGGAACAACATGTGTGGTACGCACACAGTACCACACAGTGAGCTGTGATATGGGCAGCCCACAGGTGTCACCATTGTGTCATATGCCGCTGCATTGGGTGCACACATTGTGATGTGCCACCTGACATGTCCCAGACATGTAGTGTTCTGTCTGCAATATTGTCACACTATCGCATGACCTATACCCCACATACCAAACATACAACCCGTTGTCTGCATAGCCCTGTGGATTGTGACATATCTGACATCTATGGGTGTATGTCATATGGAACAACACAGACATCTGAGATAGATTGCAATCACACACATTTGGCCAACACATGTGCACACATGGCCATGGGGGATGGCTAGAGACATGTAGCCACACAGTACATGGGATGTGTATACACCCTGTTGCACATTGACCACACATGGTCCAATTATAGCCTTAGTTGACCGATTATACAGTTGATGTGGTACACTGGACATCCTAAAAGCCAGTGCACAGCTACTGGAGGTGTCACTGAAGTCTACCATATACGATCTGTTGAACATCACGACTGTGTTGCAGTAATGGCTATGCAATGTGTACATATTATGCATTCTACAGCAATATAGACGCCTCATGATGCCATGCAATGGCACAGTGTCTGTACTTCACACTGTATAGCAATGTAGACGGCTCACACTACCCTCCCATGCTCATGCACATTTGCTAAACATGCATTCTATCTGTAGGGCATACAGACAACACTGCAATGTGAAGCCCATTATGATGCTGTACATGTGTCAGGACACCATTGTGTCAGACATGTATGCATGTTAATGCACATGTCAGCAGATTACATGTCAAGGTCACGTCAGCCATGTGTACTGTTATCCTGTTCTGGGCCACATGGTGTATCACGGGGATGCATGCATACTACCATGATTGTGTGAATAGCATGGCTACTGATATGACTCCTGCTTGCTGTAGTGTGCACCCCAGGGAGGTATGCTTACTAACACTATTAATGTCTGAGTTGCGTGCCCTCTGCTGTATCACAGGCATGCTGCATGCCATCTGACAAATCACATGCATGGTGTGTCTGTGTGTGTGTGTGTCTGTGTGTGTCTGTGTGTGTGTGTGTGTGTGTGTGTGTGTGCCTGTGTGTGTGTGTGTGTGTGTCTATTGTACTTTACAGTATTTCTTTGCATTCACAGGTGATGTAGGTGTGTTACCCTCCTGCGATCCATCTGATGTTAGTGTCCCCACAGATACTAACGGTGATGACAATATGCATGAGGTACAGGCAGGGTTGTCAGGGGCTGAATCTGTGCCAATGGTTACCATCCCAGCTATGTCCCCCTCTTCCCCGCACACAGTTCTGCTGCTAACACATACCGCATCACCAGTGGCCATAGAGGAAGGACAGTCAGTGTCTGTTAGCGTGAACAGGAACGTGTGGTGGCTACAGAAGGTGCGTCTACACACCATGGTGTCAGTGTAATGACTGCAGATGTGCCACCCAGGCATGTGGCCGGTGCTGCTCATAGGAGGACCTCTGGCAGACATGCACCTGCAGGACAGAGCGCAGCAGCTGGTATCACCAGACGCATGTTCCAGACTGTAATGGCGGCACAGGCACGTGCTAAACGGCAGAACAGAGAAGGGCAGAGGCTGCAGAGGGCTGCTATCCATACCCTAAATGACAGCATCCAGGCATTGGCAAATGCTCAACAGCAGATTGCTGATGTTCTGGATAGGCGATTGGGTGAAATGGTCTGAATCCTTGACTGAGGCATGTCAATCCGTGAGCGGGAGCTGTCTGTGCTGGAACATCTGGTAGGAGTGAGGCGTAGGCCAGCAACACCACCTAGTGTAGGTCGACATGACCGTGCCACCTCACATGCCCGCTCCCATAGTGCCAGTAGCAGTAGCAGTGCAGCTGGTGCTGCGCTGTCAACACCAGGACACAGCAGGCCACGTGGACGTGGCCCCGGACGTTCTCAGCGGGGACTCTGTTCCAGCGGACATGTGTCGTCGGACAGTAGCCACTCTGTACCTCCACCTGGTAGTGCCCGTGCAACCCCAGGCAGGCACAGGTCACGTGGCCGTGGACGGACACAGTGAGCTGTACAACCTGGTCTGTACAATCTAATTATACCCCGTGTAGGCCTCACAAATGGCAGAACTGTGTACACACATACACGCACACAGCAAACACAACTGTAGGGCTCCACAACATCTACATGCATTCTGAACAGACATGTCCAATCAACCCACCGGCCCGTACACACACACGATGGTATCCGTTGGTGCAGCCTATGCCCCTGGCAAACATATCACCCTGTGCATATGATGAAGCCTGTGCCGCATCCCTGTCATCCACACCATCGGTGCAGGGTTATGCACAAATATTCTGATGCACAGGGTGAACAGAATAGTGAGAGGTGTATGTAATATTACCTGTGTATACATAGTGAGGGATGTGTATGTTGCAGTGGTTGTGTGTGAATACTGAGAGATGTGTACTGTCGACATGCACCGGTCATACCATGTAGTGCAGGTGCAGCATGCATTGTGATGTGTTCACGGTATGTGTCTCGGTTACATCTGTAGCACCATGTTGGTTGTGATACCCTGGTTCCCTCCTATGGTGTACTTGCATGTGCCTACAGGTAGTAGTGTTTGCAGTCCCCCACGTGTAACTGTGGATTACTCACAGGCACGTCTGGCAATATCAGCATGCTACATGTACCCTCAACCGGACTGTTGGAAACACCAACATGACACAGATGTCTACACATATACTGCACCTGACGCATGTGGTCAGTGCCACAGGCTACACTGGACAGAGACGTGACATGACATACATAGCAGGACACATTACAGGTATGGTGACATGGTGCAGGGGTTGTACACAGCGGTCTGGCCAATGATGATGTGAGGTGTCACTTGGTAGCTGGAGGCCACACTGTGCAGCAGTTGGACCCTGTAACAGTACAGGAACATGGCCACATTCATGGGGTGTACACCACTATAACGCACACCCCACAGTGTTCAGGTGGGGACCCTTGCCTATGTGGTCATCACCCTCACAGTACTATGCACCCACATGACGTGTCATAGAGAAGGAACATGCAAAGGTAGCCAGTATGGCTGGGACCTATGGCATCAACAGGGTAGTGCACTGCATCACCATTACGGGTTAGTCACCACGTGGGGTTAGTGATCATACACCCTCACACCAAGCAACAGACATACATACAGACACACACACACTGTGGTGACCACACATGTGTATACGGACAGCCGACGTGTGTGATGCACCACACCGGCCAACGTCATGCTTCCCACACTGACGTATGTACAGATCTCTACAATGGTGTACAGGGATGTGTAACAACTGGGACATATTCCCCGCGATATGTGGCATCATGGTCACTCATTCGGACACACATGGCAGTGCTGGGAATGATACACCTGCCATATGATACGTTTGACAGACATGCAGCGGTATTGATTGTATTATGTATACCAACGCTATATCTGGCAATTGTGCTGCTATATGCACACGGGAGGTTGTAGGTGTTACAGGTGCCATGTAACATCTAGTTGGTAACACCTGACCGCTGTGTATGCATTATGTCAGCACCGTCACGTAACTGCGACATAGCGTACTGTTTGCACATGGCATGACAGGATGGTGTGTGACACAACTGTGAGCCACCCCCTGCACACATACATCTACACAGGTGGTTCACCACTTTATGTACACACATCCCTCCATACGTGCTGTTTGTATGTCACCGTATACAGGTGTCAATGATGGGTCTGCATTGCGACTGCATGTCGTAGTTAGGTGCAACTATGTTACGGACATCGGCCACTGCACATGCATGGTTGCTGCATGCACAGTACAGATGTCACATGTGTCTCCTGTTGCCATGTTTGTATGCATTGCTATTGTTGGACATGTGTGTTGACATACATAACACATGGACTGTGGTATGATATCACGGGTGTCACAGGCAACCAGTACAAGGGTATGTGTCCTGGTCAACATTGCTACCTCCTGTAGTGTGAGCATTCAACAGACATGGACCCACCTTCCATTTGCGTGTGTAGCATTGATTAGGCCACTGTTATGCATGAGGTACATCAAAGGCTATGTATGTATGTGTTGTGTGTGCAGTCCATGCACACATCCACACAATCACATGTATGACATATCCAGACTTGTGTTCATTGGCGTACAGCAACAGTCGTGTGTCACAGCTGTGTAAGGGCCATGGTATGTCTTGAGCTGACCTGTTCATGTATACTGGTATCATTGCAATGCATAACACCTGTTGGATCCCTGTTGGTACATGTGTACTCTGCACAGCTGGTGCACACCTCTGTACAGCCCAGTGGTCATCTGTCACATGGTGTTGTGGTACTGTAAGGCTATTTATTGCTGCACTGACGACATGGTGATGACTTGACAGCTACAGTGTACACTGCAGTGTGTACGTGTGTGACCTGCACCTGTGACAGCTGTGATGGCAGCTGTGTGTGTACAGGTCACTGCATGTGTGACCGCCCCAAGCGTGAGGACAGTTATACCTTACTGTGCCCTTCTGTGTGTACACTCCATCTGCATGCACGACAGACCTTTGCAACAGCTAAGTGTGTGAGCATGCCCAGTATGCGGTTGTGTAGATGGACACACAGTACAATCCATGTACGCAGTTGTGTAGATGGACACACGGTACAGTCCAATCTGAGACCTTCCGTGTTTACACTCCGTCTGCATGCAAGATGGCCCTTTGCAACAGCTACGTGTGTGAGCATGCCCAGTATGCTGTTGTGTAGATGGACACACAGTACAGTCCATGTACGCAGTTGTGTAGATGGACACACGGTACAGTCCAATCTGAGACCTTCCATGTTTACACTCTATCTGCATGCAAGACGGCCCTTTGCAACAGCTAAGTGTGTGAGCATGCCCAGTACACCGTTGTGTAGATCGACACACAGTACAGTCCGAACTGACGTATATTACCAGGTGTGCGGCCATGGCCAGTGACACCTTGTGTCGATGATGTCCCTCTGTGCACGGGCATGGCCATTGACATCCTGTACTGCCATGGTGGTCATCCAGGCAACGGATTTCCATCTTCAACGTCAGGATGGATACCTACCGAGTACACACTGGGTGACTATCTGGAAGGGTGTACTGTCTGTGGTGCGTACTGTGTCTATATATTGTTGTTGTAGTGCTCCGTACATGTATAGTTGCCCCGAGTACACCACTGCCGTGTGTTTGTATACGTCTACCGTGGGACAGTACTATGTCTGATCGTACACTCTCTATACAATCCCTGCCGGCGTCCTGGCATTTGCGGATGTTGACACGCGTCTAGAAGAATGCCTGTGGGACTGCTGTGTTTAGTAATCTCGGTAGCGCGTTCTGTAAATGCGTCATGCTGTAGTGTGATAGGGTAGTTAGGTGTAAGTTCGATTCCCAGCCCTGCCAAGTGTGTGTGTGCGCATGCTCCCGTCCGCCTGGGGACTCAGGTTATGCTTTTAGACGCTTCCCACCACAGATATATCCTGCTGACGTCTTTGCCTTTGCGGATGTCGACACGCACCTAGAAGGATGCCTGTGGGACTGCTGTGTTTAGTAATCTCGGTAGAGCGTTCTGTAAATGCGTCATGCTGTAGTGTGATAGGGTAGTTAGGTGTAAGTTCGATTCCCAGCCCTGCCAAGTGTGGGTGTGTGTGTGTGTGTGTGTGTGTGCGCGCGCATGCTCCCGTCCGCCTGGGGACTCAGGTTATGCTTTTAGACGCTTCACACCACAGATATATCCTGCTGACGTCTTTGCCTTTGCGGATGTCGACACGCACCTAGAAGGATGCCTGTGGGACTGCTGTGTTTAGGAATCTCGGTAGCGCATTCTGTAAATGTGTCATGCTGTAGTGTGATAGGGTAGTTAGGTGTAAGTTCGATTCCCAGCCCTGCCAAGTGCGTGTGTGTGTGTGTGTGTGTGTGTGTGTGTGTGTGTGTGTGTGAGCATGCTCCCGTCCGCCTGAGGACTCAGGTTATGCTTTTAGACGCTTCACACCACAGATATATCCTGCTGACGTCTTTGCCTTTGCGGATGTCGACACGCACCAACAAGGATGCCTGTGGGACTGCTGTAAATGGGTCATGCTGTAGTGTGATAGGGTAGTTAGGTGTAAGTTCGATTCCCAGCCCTGCCAAGTGTGTGTGTGTGTGTGTGTGTGTGTGTGTGTGTGTGTGTGTGTGCGCGCGCATGCTCCCGCCCGCCTGGGGACTCAGGTTATGCTTTTAGACACTTCACACCACAGATATATCCTGCTGACGTCTTTGCGGATGTCGACACGCACCTAGAAGGATGCCTGTGGGACTGCTGTGTTTAGTAATCTCGGTAGCGCATTCTGTAAATGCGTCATGCTGTAGTGTGATAGGGTAGTTAGGTGTAAGTTCGATTCCAAGCCCTGCCAAGTGTGTGTGTGTGTGTGTGTGTGTGTGTGTGTGTGTGTGTGCGCATGCTCCCGTCCGCCTGGGGACTCAGGTTATGCTTTTAGACGCTTCACACCACAGATATATCCTGCTGACGTCTTTGCCTTTGCGGATGTCGACACGCACCTAGAAGGATGCCTGTGGGACTGCTGTGTTTAGTAATCTCGGTAGCGCGTTCTGTAAATGCGTCATGCTGTAGTGTGATAGGGTAGTTAGGTGCAAGTTCGATTCCCAGCCCTGCCAAGTGTGTGTGCGTGTGCGCGCATGCTCCCGTCCGCCTGGGGACTCAGGTTATGCTTTTAGATGCTTCACACCACAGATATATCCTGCTGACGTCTTTGCCTTTGCGGATGTCGACACGCACCTAGAAGGATGCCTGTGGGACTGCTGTGTTTAGTAATCTCGGTAGCACGTTCTGTAAATGCATCATGCTGTAGGGTGATAGGATAGTTAGGTGTAAGTTCGATTCCCAGCCCTGCCAAGTGTGTGTGTGTGTGTTTCCAGCTGCATGACAACAGTACATTGCTTTTACAGTATTCACTCACCATAACATCTATGCGGCGTCTTTGCCTTTCATGCCGCTGTCTACAGACTAGACGTATGCCTGTGTGATTTCCGTGATCTACTAATCACGGTTGCACGTTGTCACTGCGTAATGCTGTTGTGTGGTACAGTGGTTACGTTCGTGTTCTGCTCACAACCCTGCCACGTGTGTGTGTGTGTCTGTGTGTGTATGTCTGTAGCTCTATATATATATATATATATATATATATATATATATATATATATTTTCTGCTCATAACTCTGCTCTTGCATGGACAGCTGACTGTTTCATGTATCGCATATTTGCATAGCTTTCACATACCAATGGGGTATGTTGCATATCCCAACATTGTCCGTGCAGTGTTAGCTGTATAGCTTGGCAGACATCTATCCTTGCTGTACTCTCACTCTACTCGTACACGCCGGAGGCTTCATGTATCATGGCCTAGTTTTGCTGTGTGTATGTCTATTTGTGCTGTGTGCATGGCTGTGGGTATGTCCTACTATCATCATTTGTAAAGGTGACAGCCCTATAGGTACGTCATGTAGACTGCTGTGTCATTTGACATGTCAGCACATACCTGCGGACAGTACTGAACGTCCTACTGCAGCGCTTCTCATACCTTCTGCGTTATCTTGCAGTCGATAATGCTGTTTCCTCACACATGTATCTGTTTCTGATCATACCACTCCACCTCCTAGAGCAAACATCTGGACAAAGCCTTAACTGATAGTGGGACACACAGGGGCAGTATTTACATATTGCTCTTACAAACGTAGATAGTTGACACAATAATAGGTTTTTCATTAGTATGACTTTTCTGACGGATTTGGTGTCTTAAACTCACATGTTTGTTATTATTTCATGACTTCAGTTCTCAGGAATTTGCCAGAATGGTACTGATTTTAAGTGGAACACACCAAACATATGAGGCAGAACTCTGCACATTCTGCGTAAATCTGTACAGTTGCGGAGTATGTGCCTGATACAAGATATCAACTTTCTGACACCAATACACACACTGTATGGTGGCATCACAGGCCACATGCCATTACATTTATATTGCAGGACACACCCACCCAGAGGGTTGTATTCCTCACACAGGCCAACAGCTGCTTATCCACACTAATTAGTCTATCATGTACCTTATGTGTACGCCGGTATTTGCGCTTTCCGTCAGTGGCAGAGCTCACGTCAGTATGGGGACTGGACATTGTAACGGTGACACTGCATGACACCCTGAGGGACACATTTCTTTTGAGTCTATTAACCTTCCACATTGACTTTCACAGGGCATACGTTGTCATTCACATTTGTCGGAGTACATGTGTATGACTTGTACATGTTTTGTCATTTGTCCTGACGTCTTTCTTCTCACCTGTCCACCTAGTATCACTAGTTCTGTACATGTATTTTGGACAGGTTACCTTCATACCCCTAACCTGTACACATTATGGGTAAACGCCTGACGTTTGACCTTTGCTCTTGTTACATTTGTCATAATAATGTGCCTTTCTGGTAAATTACTGGCAAGGCATTACGAACTGTGCGGTTAGATAATAGTGACTGACATTTCTATGTCATGATTAGTAACACTCATAACATTTGTATTCCTGGCTACGCCAGTATTCTATCAACGTTCTGACTTTGTCTGGGGTATATCTAATATAGTCCCTATTTGTATTTCATGTACTATGCCTTAGTGCAGCTGTCTTATTCTGACAGTTTGCCAGGTATGGTTACCATCTTGGTCGTACGCATGTCCATCCATGATAATCGCCTACATGACACTGATATAGGGCCCTACATATTCCCACAATGATTTACGCAATATCCAGTGGATAGTTTGCCCCATTATTGAGAATATAGGCGTGTGCTATACCCACATCACTCCCACGGGGCGGACCTAATAAATCTCTGCCAAACAACACCTAGGCCCATTTCTGCATACCCATGATTCCCATACCTGACACCCCTCCACAGTACCCATTACACATGTTTAATGTGAGCGGTACTAAAGTGTGGAGAGACTTATATGCACTCCCCACTCTCCGGATATCAGTTCGTACGTCATACATTCTATCGCACATGTGTCATTACCCTTGCACCTGCTACTGTTGCATGTACAGCTATATCGTATTTGCTGAGGTCACTTATTTTGCATGAATGACAGTTGACAATACGTATGGATCAATTTTTGGGGTCCTGCAATGGACACCTATATTCATGTTTAAAGTGTAGAACTTGCTGGAATGTCACTTTCTGGCCAATGGTTTGGAAAGCAGCGGTTTATTCACCTTTCGTGCATGTCTGTTTGTCTACCCATATTAGCTATGCCGTGGCCTATTTATGTACATATGTCATATCTACGGGACATATGTTTGTTGTGTATACATAAAAAACATGTACAGTCCTCATTTCATAATTTGCTTTGGTTTACGTCTGTGGATTATGTGTATACACATATATCTATATCCGTACCATACCTTTCCACTGTACAGATTGTCGCAGAATGTACAGCTGGTTGCCTCTTTATCTTCGGTGTGTTTTTCATAACCTTGTGTCTATCTGGCAATGTAGTGGCATTTCATTAAAGACTTACATTGGGAAATACTGGCAAGCAGTTTAGGTTGCGACTGCATACCCTTCGGAGAATCCATGCTACTGACACACCCGTTATTCTATCCACTTTCTATGTTTGTTCTGGCACATATATGGGGTTTGTCCCTATTTGTACCGGTAGTTTGCATGCCTTTGTCTGGTTTCATACTTTACGGGGTTAACAGGTTTGAGCCATGTATATCTAATGTGGGGGAAACAGCATTCATTTTCTATGCTGTGAGCGGATCACACACAGGCGCACTTGCATTTACATGTTGTGGGTTACATCTGTTTAATAAATGTGTGCTTGCGCGGCCTTTCATATTTCTGACCGTAGCACTTACTTATCTGTAGTCCGGTTTACGGACTGGTGTGAAACACACGGTTCACTTTTACGTATTTAACTGTGTGTACAGCACGAACGCATTCATTACACTTTACAGGGATATCTGCAGTGGTCGTAGGTCAACCGGGACTGCATTCACGTTGGACGGATGCCGGAAACAGTAATCTGTTGCTGTTATGCCTCATTGATATGCATACCCATAGTACTTAGCTACATCAACATATGCCTCACCGCTTCACTTACAACACAGGCATCCATTCCCCTGCTGTGGGAAACGCGGTACTACATATTACACATTCCGTATTGCCTACTGCTGTGGACCCCAGCTGCATTGTTAATCACTCCGAGGATATGCAGAACACCAGGGCATATAGTCGTATCACATACACGTTTCTGATTGTCAGGGTGTTCATGTAGTGATCTGGGTATGGGCTTGTCCGCCTGGTGAACGGAACTTCCCTGGCAGAGTTCAAATGTCAGATGAAGCATGTGGACAGGGAGCTTTTCCCCATTATGAACATTTTACCTGTATACCCATGATTCCCATACCTGACACCCCTCCACAGTACCCATTACACATGTTTAATGTGAGCGGTACTAAAGTGTGGAGAGACTCCACGGTGAGGGGGGGGGGGGGGTTCCCATTCACATTTGACTATTACCTGTCTTCATTCATACGGGGATTATTTTCTTGGACATGTTGTGACTACAGGAATGCAGTTGTACATTACACAAATGTCATGGGTTGTTACTGTACATATGTACGGACCATACCTCTCGACCTCTTTGAGGGGACACATTTTAACTAGTTTCCTTACAAGCTTATAACGTTGATAGAATACTAGGTTTTGCATTGTCATGACTCTTCTGCGGGATGTGGAGTGTTATACTTAATGCTCATTATTTCGTGACGTCAATCCACACCTATTTACCAGACAGACGCAGGTTAAACCAAGTGATAAGAACCAGTAAACCCAAAAGCGGCAACGTTTCCACAATAAACTGCAGTAATCCACACGATAATTTTGTAAGTACCACAAATACTGGAGTGCTGCGGTTGGTAAAAAACTCCTTAATGCTTGAAGTAACGGAATAATTCTATTTATTGTTAAAAAAAACTTGGTGTTAAAATACAATACACTTTTCGTCGCACAATAAGACGCAACTTCCTCAGAAGACAGTACAAAATGCATTTAGCCCCTTTTATAAGAGGCCCTTATTAATTAATTACTAATTAGATTGATTTAAACATTCGTATACACTTTCTTCTTTTATGCTTGCCTAACACAAGCATAACTACATGTTAGTGTGTTTTATATACAAGTGTTTTTCTTAGTTAATTAAGCATTACTAACACATTTGATTTGTAAAAGCCATAAAAACAATAGTAAAAGTATTAATAACCATTTTGTGAAACACATTTTTTTAAAAAATAGAATTATTCCGTTAAGTTTTTTTTAACAATAAATAGAATTATTCCGTTACTTCAAGCATTAAGGAGTTTTTTTACCAACCGCAGCACTCCAGTATTTGTGGTACTTACAAAATTATCGTGTGGATTACTGCAGTTTATTGTGGAAACGTTGCCGCTTTTGGGTTTACTGGTTCTTATCACTTGGTTTGTCTTGTTGTGGCTCCCATATAGACAGACGCAGGTTGTCAGAGGCACACAACACTATGAGCCAACACTCTGGTCATTCTGCGAATATCTGGACAGTTGAGTGATATGGTACGAACCTCTGTGATACGCTGTTGTGTTCTAGCTCACACAGGTTGTCAGGTATGGTTGGTCACACTGGCACACACTAGGTATCCCTCACACTTCATCAGGGTTCTCCTGTTAATGTCGGGTGTCTTCCTCACCCTTCTGCCGTTTGCCACTATGCGAGTGTGCGATACATTCTCCCGCATATTTGTGTGGGGACACGTGTGTCACGGGAAGGTGTTTTATCCTGGGTGCTGGGTTATGCATGACCACTCAGGTCTGGACAGTGTCTTGGACCTGTACTTCACGTTCTGACTTGTGTCCAGATATGTACAGGATTGGACATCTTGTCGTCATACCCATTCTACTATTTACACAGGTTACTTATCCCGTAAGGGATATTCCAGAAATTGGACCATTCCACACAGAAACGATATCGAAATGTATTTTGGCTTTATGAAAATGTGCAGGGGGTTTAACATGCAGGGAATACATGGTTTGCTATCCTGACCTAGGGTGACAATACCTACTACATATGCGTAGGGGTCGGTATGTGTAGCTGTGTCTGCAACGGACCAGTGGGCCACGTACGGGTGGATTTGGTGGAAGTTCTGTTACAGGGCTGGGTTGTGTGATGTGGGGGGTATGCTGGGTAGCCCATTATGCAGCCAGGTGTGTTACATTTGTTATGGCTAGTTCCATCGGACCAACCTGTGGGTATGTGACGGTGAGCAGTTCCATCGGACCAACCTGTGGGCATGTGACGGTGAGATATCTATACATTTTGATCGCACATTTACATGATACATATGTTTGTGGGATTGTGTTCTACACTATGGCCTGTCTGCTTGTCTTGCAGCTGTTTCTCCATGTGTTTGTGTTTATGTCCACTTCACCCGCTGCCCCCTCCTATACCTCTGGTTCACCTTTTCTGCATACGACATAGTATCGCCTTTGCGGGTTTTACCATTACCCATCCACCCCTCACATGCAAATTACTCACATCCGATAGCTCACTACTTTTGTTGTTGGGCCATGACACGGCCAGAGTAGCACATTGACTACCCTACAGGTGTCGGGTACCTTTATGGTTGTGTGGACTACCCTGCCATGTTTGCTTCCCACGTGCTATACCTCACACACATAGGTACACGCCCATACTTCACTTTCGTTACTTAGTTGGTATACCCGGGTACTACCTGTTCGGCTGTGTCACATACTAGTTTGGCTTCTACCGATGACTCCCGGGATTTGCAGACCTGTTGTACTCATTGGGGGGATGGCACCTTTTCCGATGTCCATGCTATTCCTTCCACATATCCGACTGTTGTGGACAATGCCACCCCACAGTCTACGGTACTGTTTCCACCTTTTCAATTGGCCACAATGTAACATTTGCGGTGGACACAACACATTTTCCACGCCGACACATACCCACGGTCAGTTCGGCAGATAGAACTTGCAACTCTTGCCTATATCTATGCTTTAGTCTTGTAGCATTTCAGTGGCTTATTCTTTTTCTTATGACATTTATGTAATATACGTGTGGAGAACAACTGTTTAATGCCACTATTACATGACGTCTGAGGGATAATTATGTCCTATAATCTCTGCACATTTGCCATGTTTACAAGCTTGTGTCAGGACACATCTGGCCACAGCGGTGCTGTCGCTCGCAAAGTGGGACAGGTGGTATTCTTAGTCGATGGTACGGGTCATACTGTTCCTTTCGGCCTACATGTGTCCTTATTGTTGTAGCTGTTTCTATGCTCCTGATTCGTTTACATGTGTATTCTATTCCCTATCACATTTGTTATGTGGGATACAGACATACCTTTTGTATGTGACTATTACATCCCTTGTGGGATATGATTCGGACATACAGTCACTACATATATCTACATTTCTCCTCGTGTATTTTGTTATGGACACATCTGCACAGCTATGTACCCTCCCTCACATTATGGGTCACCTGGTGACCCTCTCCATTGGGCTGGACGTACCTCCTGGCGGCACCCTAGCATATGATATGTTTCACTTCCACATGGTATAGCTATAAACACTACGTTGGACCACGAGCACGCGGTTTTTCTGTCATTTGTTCAAGGGTAGGGACCTGTTATTCCCTATCGTGCATTTGTGTTTGCTTTTTCATTTTCTGTTCGCAGGGACTATCTTGCATGCTTTGTATACGTTTCAGTCTCCACGGGCACTGATAGGTGCGAGTATTACTGCAGGCGGACTATACTATTCAGCAGTTTAGGTTGCTCATCGACAGCCGACATTGACACGCCTCCCTCCGCAACCGTGCGCCCCATGCACTCGCGCACGTTTCCTATGCACGTGGCTGTGGCGGCTGCACGCCTTCATTAATATGCATATGGCGCTACTACTCCATATATACGCCGCACGGCCGGCGCAAGCCTTACACCGGCCTTGCGCCGAGCTTCATGAATCCGGGGGTGTGTTTATATGTGCAACACATTCAAATACAGAAAACAAGATTATTCTTTTCTCTTCTACTTATAGCTGTGGAAGAGATACAGTACATTAGCCAACAACAGAAGAGACGAACGCAACATATATTTGAATCTTCTGTTAAGTATAACAGGTGTCAATGCACAGAGTACAAATTATCGTACAGAATTCAGGGTAGCAGGAACAGTAATAAAGCAATGTTTTTAAAACTGACTTCAGTACTACTGCTGTAGACAATGACAATGTTGTTATACCTTTGCAGCTTGAAAGAAATGCAACTAAAGCCTTCACAGATCAAGATAAATGTGTCATACTCTGATTTGTTAGTTTGATTAACTGCAATAATTAATGATTTCTTCTTCCTGGATTGTTATCTGGGTACTGTAAACTCCGTTTGGAAACTACATAGTTTAAACTCACAACCTTTCAGAAAGACAAAAGACCTTGCCATTTCACTTCATCACAAGTATGCATAAGCACTTCCCCAGTAACTACCCCCAATTGTAAGCATAACCACTTCCCACTCTCTAGTTTAATTCAATAAAGATATTTTTCTGCAGTGTTTTATTGTGTTGTTAAATTGCATTAAAACAGTATTGTGTGGATTTAATGCGCTTTTCCTGTTTTCTCTCTCTCCACCCTTCTTTTTCTTTTTTCTTATTTTGCTTATGCTTTTCTTTCTCCTTTGTTGTTTTGCTTCACTCCCATTTTTCCTTTTATACAAGCTGAAGTCCTTCAGGAGCAGACCAGGCACTTACCTCCCAAGTTAGGGACAGATCTCTCTCTGCCCATCCAGGGACATCCTTGCAGACGTGCCAGTTCTGCAGGCACTCTGGCATGTGGCAGCCTGGCAAGCCTCACAGAAAGGGGGCTTCAGAGTTTGGTTGAGGATGTACTGGTAGAGGTAGTGGACAGGAGAATTCAGCCATTTGAAGCCTCTATTCAGCTTATAGAAGACACATTCGCCCAGTTGGTGCCAACCACCACGCTAACACAGGCCCCTACCCCCACAACATTGGAGTTCTACACTGCAACACCATCTGGCAGTAGACGTGTTTGAGGCTTTGTGGACTGGGATTACATTTGGCACTTCCTCAGCCCTTCTTCCCTTATCATTTCTCCTTCACCCTCTTCCATATTTACCACCCACACTACCCTCTTAAATTTTTTTTTTTAAAAATTAGAAAAATGGGGGGGGGGTGATCCCCAACAAAAATATACTGTCCATCTTCTCCCATCTCCTCCAGCTCAAACCCTCTTGATGTTTTCTTTCTGTGTTCATCTCTTTGTTTTGTCTCCCCTTTTTTTAATCAGTCTTTCACCCCCTTTATGTTCTTTAATGAAACTATCAGCGTATCGACAAAAGGATATCTCTATATGAAAAGGTTATACCCCCTTTTCTTTAAACAAAAGCCTAGCCAGAGTGTGCCGGATTTCGCCGCCCCATTCATTAATTAACTGATCCTCTGTCAAGCAGAGTCAATGAAGTGATCCCAGGGGTGTATTTTCTGTTACCCATTCCCTCATCAAGGTTTCTCTTGAAGAGTGTTAGTGAGGGGCTCTGCCTGATGTAATTTGGAATTTTGTTTCAAAGCATGGGGAGTCTCTGTGACAGGAATCTATCCCTCCAGCATGTTCTATTTATTGTTGTGGCGAGGTTTAGCTCACTAGAGGGCGTGGCTCGCAGTGACTTGGATTTCTTTAGGTGGAGCATGTCCATCAATTCTGAGTTGGACATGGCTTTGTAAGTCAGGCAGAGATCGCCTTTGAGTAAACGATATGCCACTGAGTACAGCAGGAGTTTTTTCAGTCGGGCTGCATAGGACATATGTTTGAGGCCAATAATCCTCTTGGTGAGGTACTTTTGTGGTCTTTCCAGCTGCTGGAAGTGTCTTGTGAGGTACATCCCAAATGGGGCATTGTACTCTATGATGGGTCTAATGAGTGATGAGTAGAGGGGCAGTATAACCTCTTTATTTCTAGATCCGAACCCTTTAGTAATTAGATGGGCCACATAGAAGGATTTCCTAACTACTTTGGCAATATGATTGTCAAAGGAGAGATTACTATCTACCCGGGTCCCCAGATCTCTTATTACCTCTTCTGTATTAAGGGGGCTGCCACCTATGTGGTAATTCCTGGGTGTTTTGTTTTTCCCAAACGGGATGACTATGCATTTTTTGGCATTTATCTTGAAGCCATGACTTTGACACCAGGTGTCCGTCTCAGTAAGGCCCTTTTGGAGGATGCCCGTGTCAACTGGAGAGTCAATTATGGCTCCCAGTTTGCAGTCATTGGCAAACTTGATTAGCCATAGTCCTCCTGTGTTTGCCTGTATTTCTGAGAAGTATATGCCGAACAGTAGGGGTCCCAGGACCGAGCCTTGCGGGACACCACTTATGACTGGTTTACAGTCGGACCTGGAGCCCGCTATTCTTACCGTGTGATTTCTGTCTGTAAGCCAGTTGGCAAACCATCTCGTGATGTAGGGATTTATGTTCAGGCTGGGGAGGTTTACTGTAATACCAGAGTGGGGAATGGTGTTGAAAGCCTTGGCGAGGTCAAGGTAGGCTGTGTAAACAACCTTTCCCTCATCTATGGCCTTGGTGACTGTCTCGAAGAAGTCAACCAGGTTTAGTAGGCATGATCTGCCCTTAAAGCCGAACTGGGTCGGGTTAAGTGTTTGGAGGCTCCCAATGTCTTTGTTAATGAGTTCCATGATGATGCACTCCATAGCCTTGCAGACCAGGCTAGTCAGGCTTATGGAGCGATAGTTACCAGGGTCAGTTGTGGCCCCTCCTTTGTGAAGAGGAATAGCCATTGCTGTATGCCATTCTATGGGCACGTAGCCTGTGAAGAGGCTGACGTTGAACAGCGTGTTTAGGTGGTGGTGGGGGGGGGGTAGTTCGTGCAAGACGCAGCCTGGGACACCATCTGGTCCCACTGATGCTGTGTTTTTGGCTTTTGAAAGGGCTGTTTTCACCTGTGCTTCTGTGATTTTTGGGACACTACACTTTTCCGGTATTGTTGTGGGCCCTTTTGGAGGTGAGAGGGGGGTGAGGTTTGCACTGAATCTATCTGCCAGGATGTTGGCAATATCAGTAGGTTCAGTATATTTTGTGCTGTTTTGCACTAGTTCAGTGCCTATCTGTGAGTTGCCACTTAGATTCTTAACATAGCTAAAGAAGGCTTTGTGGTTATAGATCTTTATTACATAGAAACACATCAGGATGGACAGCTGCATCATAAAATATAAATGAACTGATCAACAGACAGACGTTACAGACATACATGCTTACATCTCAACAGCTTACTACAAAACGGCAGTCAGGCTTGCATGTGCTCAGTATTTATACACTTGTGCAAGCCCTTAGATAGCTTCTTAAAGATACATACACACACATTGATCTACATACTCAATCTTAAAAAGATTGCCTTCATTGAAATGACATTACAATGAGACATGCAATAATATATAGACATTAGACACAAACACAATGTTCATGTCCAAGTCGCCGCGTATCTATAACATGGTCTGGAGATGCAACCGGATATTGTAATATAACAATCTGGACGGGTTTAGCAACAGGGACAGTCTACGGTGAACAATTTGTATCAGAAACGTCTGGATTCATCAGAGGAACGGGAATATTCTCTGGAACTGGAACACTGGACAACTCACTCTGAGATACTCAGTCTTTCTCACAGACTATGTGCTGTGGTATAGGCTTGGACACCGGCATCAAATGTTTCCGATTCTGCCTAAATTCTACTTCTTGTGATTCCACAATGTACAGTCTCAGCTCTGAGCAAATATTCTTCACAACCTTTACCCTGGGGTTCACGTCAGTAGCCCTGCTAGACAGGGGTCTAAGGAAGTAAATATTGTGGGAAGAAATAGCCAGGGAATTGTTATGGCTAGGCTTGTAGAGGCCCTAGGGCCGATAGCCTAGTACCAACCTATGAACTCCAATCCGATCATAACCTTTGAACGTTTGCATCCTTACTATTTCTCCTTCGCGTAATGGATTGAGCAGTTTACTGGTCTTATTGTAGCATGATTTCTGGGTTAAGTGCTTCTTCAACAGATTGGTTTTCACTGCCCTGTTGTTCTTGACACATGGAACCAACAATTGACTACTGATTGGTAATGTTCTAGTTTGTCTTGACAGAAGTCTCTGGACTGGTGAACCAAGATGTTTATCAGGAGGAATATTTCTGCAATTCAATAGATTCAGGAAAACATCACTATTGTCTCGTTTCAACTTCTCTAGTTAACTGTTTTGCACTTTGAACTGCATGTTCTGCCAAACCATTTGACTGCGGATACTCTGGGCTACTCGTGACATAAGTAAAGTCCCACTCTTCTGCAAATCTTTTGAAGTGTTGGCTTGTAAACTGCGTGCCATTGTCAGAAATAACTTTGTGTGGACTACCATGTACAGCAAAATGATGCTTCATCTTAGTAATGACAGTATTGGATGCTAGATTAGGAAGTAGATCAATCTCGAACCAATTTGAATAATAGTCTACTAACACCAAGTAATGCTGACACTCCACTCGAAAATATCAGTGGCTACTGTCAACAAAGGTAGTTCAGGAATCTGGTTTAGCTGAAATGGTTCTGTTGATGTGACTTAGTACTATTAGACACAGAACAAGATGATAGCACTCTCTCAATATCTTGTGACACAGAAGGCCAAAACACTAGACCTCTCACCCTTCTTTTAGTGAAGTCTGCTCCTGGGTGACCACAATGAAAGATAGTAATATACTCTTGTTGCAAGGACATTGGAACAATTACTTTCGGACCTTTCATAATGATACCATTGCCAGACAAAATCTCATCTCTGCATAGAAAATAAGGTTGCACTTCTTGAGGTGAACTAGATTGCTTTTACAGCCATCCTTGTTGAATAAAGTGGTTGAGCCTCTGTAAAACTGGATCTGTGATTGTATGATCTTTCAGATCATCAAGATGTGTGGAAAAAAAATTTCTCACTTCCACGACTTCAGAATCTAGGTTCTCATTCTCATGCTGTTCAGTGGTGTTTCTGGGCGATCTGGACAATGTATCAGCAAGACAAAGAAGTCTGCCTTTCTTTTTCGCAATCTGGCTGTAGCTGTATGTATAGGCTTTCTCAAAACAGTGACTAGAGGTTGGTGGTCTGTTTCGATAAACATAATCATGGAACTTTGAACATGCAAACACAATTGCCAAAAGCTCTTTCTCGATCTGAGCATACTGCATTTCAGTTTGGGTAAGAGTTCTTGATGCATAGGCAAAAGTTTTACCGTCTTGTAGAATAACTGCACCTAAACTAAATTTCGAAGCATCACATGAAACAGTAACTGGCTTGTGGACATTATAGCATCTGAGTGTTGATGGACTGGCAATTCTCTGTGTGTCAGGACATCAAATGCTCTTTCGGGCTGTTTTAATCATGATCAGGAGACATCTTTACATGTTAGCTCTCTAAACAGTGCTGATGTTTGACTCAAGTCTGGAATGAACTTGCCTAGGTAATTAATCATGCCAAGAAAACGTTGCAGGGTTTGAATATTGTCTGGAGCTGGCATCTTGGAAATTGCTGTTTGCTTAGAAGGGTCTGGTCATAGGCCTGAACTGGTAAATAAATGACAAACATAAGTAACTTTTCTTAGCCTGAATTTGCAGTTCTGTGGATTGAGCTTAAGATTCACTCGACATGCTCTTTCCAGAACTTTTCTGAGGTTTCTGTCATGCTCAGCTTCACCACTACCTCCTACTAGTATGTCTACAATAATAGCACAAGGATACCCACAAAAAATTTGCTCCATTGCACGTTGGAAGACTTCGCTTGCAGAATTTATCCCAAATGACATTCTCAAAAATCTGTACCTGCCAAACGGAGTACTGAAAGTTGTTAGCAATGAGGATTTCTTACCAAGCAACATTTGTCAAAATGAACTCTTTGCATGTAAGACAGAAGTAACAGTGGCATTTGGCATCATAATAGCAACTTCTTCAACTGCACGCATTGGGTGATGAGGTTTTTTTAGTGCTATGTTCAAATCTCGTGGATTAACACATATTCTGATGTCATCTGAGATTTTCTTATGAGCTACCACCATGGAAGATACACACTCAGTTGGAGTAGATGAACTAACTGGATAAATTACATCTTGTTGCACCATCTTATCTAGCTCGGCTTTGACTCTGTTCTGCATAGCTACTGGAACTTTCTGGGCTTGCCTGATAACTGCACTGACATTTGGGTCTAACTTCATGGAGTACACAACTGGAAACTTGCTAAGTTAGTCTTTGAAAGGATCAGCATAGGTAGAAAAAATAAGTTGGGTGAAATTAGAGTAGTGGTCTTTCAAGCTAACATGATGGACTTCCTTATTAAATGAACGCAGTCCCAATTTCAAACTGTCTCTGAGCTATAATAATGACTGGATGTGCCTCTTGACCACATAAAATAAGTCATAACTTCTCCCAGCAGAGTGACATGAAAGCACTACTGAGCCTTCAGTTGGAATTTCTTCACCTCCATAAAAAAACAAACTTTGCACACTTTGTCAAATCAAGCCTTTCACCAGCACATACTCTAACAAATGTTTCTGCTGCAATGACATTGCACTTGGAACCTGTGTCAACTTTGAGCTCTATGGGTTTCTCATTTATCCAAACAGTACAAAATAATCCATTATTTGCCCTTAAATCTACTGCATTGACTGTTTCATTAAGCACTGGCACACCATCAACATAAAATGTAGGGTTGCAGCTTTCTAACTGATCAACTTGTTTCTTTGAATGTTCTCTTTTAATAAAAGACTGTGTGCTTTACTAAACCTTTTGAAATTATTTAACTTATTACATTTGTGGCATTGCTGACTAAAAGCTAAATATTTTCCCTTTTAGATTCATGATTTCCACCACAATTACGACAGTTGGCAATGAAACTAGGTTGGGGCCCATGCTTTGAGTTTGCTGACTCACTCTTATGCTTCACTGAGACTGTGCGAACTCTGGAACTTGTTGGAAAGCTCTGGGGTTTACCAGTGAGTGCTGCAAGGGCTACAATTACAACTATATGCTTAGACCTGTTTCTTCTAACCATGTGCTGCATACTATCAACATGAGCTCTAGAAGTTACTGGAAGCAAGCATTTCTCATTTGTAAGCATATTTGTGTGCTTTTCTGTGAGCTCATATATCTGACGAATTTCAATGGCCTTATTTAAAGTTAAACCACTGTCACGAAGCAAAAATCTTTCTCACAGCCTCATCTTTAATACCACATACAAGTCTGTCTTTTATCAACTCATCCTTTAAATCACCAAATCTGCATGTTTTAGCTTTGTTTCTTAAGTCTGTCATGTATGCTGCAAAAGTTTCACTAGGCTTTTGATCCCTAAAATATAAAATAAGTGCCTTTCCATTGTAATGCTTGTCTGGGGTGGGGGCTACACATTTCTCTAAATTTACATTTTAAGCACTCAGGGTCCTCCCTTGACTCAGCCGGACAACAATATGATGGTTTTCCCCCTCTCCTGCAAAGATAGTAGGTGCATACAGAAATGAATGCTCCCTTTCTATGGCTTCTGAACCAGCTAAATTAAGTAGAATAAATGCCTTTGTATGGCCATCTTTATCAGAAAATACAGCCTGTATGAAAATGTCGTACTCTTGCTCAAACACTCTCCAGTTCTCTGCAATATTATTGTCAAATACAAGTGCACTGGGTTTTCAAAATCCATCTGCCATGCCAACAAATTGTGCCCAAACACACTGAAGAATATGGCCTTTATAATTATGTATGGACAAGCACACATGGTAGCCTGCAATAACATTCAAATGCACAAGAAACTCTTCAAAATACTGTACTTTGTGAAATATGTTCTGAAATGGCTATATCTTGCGAAATAACTTTACTGTAATGCTGCACAAACATGTGAACACTTCATACACCTCTGATAACTCGGATATTATTAGTTAATATGAAAAATATGTGCTTAGTGAAAATGCGGTCATTCTCATTTGTTTTATTCGTTTTATGCAATTCGGACTTTATTTCAAACATTTTCCTTAGTAATTTGAATATTTTATCAATATCGGACATATCGGTTTACTTAAATATCGTTTAGAGCATTCTGTAAGCTTTGTTTCATATTTTGCGAAGAAATTATTTGAGCAAGTTTTAATATCTGAAATTAGTTTCTGACCTGTTTTGCTAGTTATACATGCTGTAGGGATGATCCACTCCTATATACTCTTCCAATACCAACCGGATGCCTCTCGCCTTCTGGCAACAAATCGTTTTAGCTAATAGGTTTCTGCATCGTTTTGACAGGAATTTCTGAAGAAGCAGAGCAGTCTGGTTAGGCAGAGAGGCGTTCCCTGCCCCTTTTCCCAGGACTAACAAGAGTGATTTTTCCTTGCCCACTCAGGGCACTCCAACAGCCGAAAAAGTCATGTCTAACCTCTGGTCAATAGTGGCTGTAGGGACTACACTAGAGGTAATCAAAATAGAAGATGGTCTGAAGAATCAGAAATGGCCACAGCAGATTCACGCATCTGAAGGATGCTGTGGTGGGCAAGGACTGTTTATTAATGTTCTTCTTTTTGTGGCTGGAAGAGGGAAGAACTGAGGAACCAACATTTTTACATGGTTAAGCCAAAAAAGATGCCAGATTCCCAGGAAAGCCTGGCAGTGGTAAATCAAAAACAGAATAAAAAGCACAAATTTTAATTTCAGAAAATGCAGTTTTAAATTAGTTTAAACAACTTTTTCCATAAAACTAAAACGTACACTCCTGTTTAGAGGTTACATGGCAGTTAGTAAAACTTTTTCCTAGCTTAAAATTAAGATTTTCACAGGAAAAGCTCAGTTTCTACAATGTGGATGTTCCCCCTCCACACCCGCAGGGAATTTACCAGCCCAGTGATGGAAAGTATTTGCCGAATATCAGTCCTCGAAAGCCCACAAGAAGAGTACTCATCTGTGACAGAAAAGCTCTGAAGAACTTGGCATCCAAACCACTCTTTTAAGTCAGCTCAGTTACAGCTAATGGTTTGGGTAAGTGGAAGTTGCCTTTAAAGGTTTGGAAGCTGGTTTCTGGTTGTATTGCAGGCAGGAGAAATTCCGCTGTCCACTTCATGAGCAATAATAATACTATTTAATGCTCAAACGGGAGGTTGCTTAATTAGAATGGGCCCTCAGCACAGGACTGCCTTTTGAATCAATCATGTCATTCCACAATTACTGAACACACCAAATTTCCCATAGGGAGACAGACTATATGTAGCTCTGTACAAGACAAAAAATGCCTAGTAGAAAAAATAGAATTAACAGTAAAAAAAAATCAAAATTATCTAAACCATGTGGCCCCCAACCTTATGTAAAGAATTTTGGAATCTAAACAGCTTAACTTTGGTACTGTTATCTACGTAAAATTGTATAACTTCTTACATTTGCTCTAGTATAGAACAATTTACTTGAGTCAGAAATGCATCTGAGAACTCTATACCTGCCAATGATCTTTAAGACCCTGTGGGTGGATGTGGCAAAGGACAAAGCCACCTAAACTGGGTATATTCTCCTTGATCCAATACATTTGGACTGGTCTTATGGTTTATGCATAGGTCTTGTATTAAGAATTTGCAGATTTGTTCTACTGGAGGTGTCCACAATTTTCTTTTTACTGGAGAAGAAAGGCAGCAGCAATTTAGAGATGTGGCTCGTTCTAAATTTGTAAGTTATTTATATGTTAAGAATAGTTATTCCTTGTGTGGGGTGCTTTTTTCTTTTACCAAAATACTCTTTCATGCAGCTCACTAACTATTACAAAGAAATGTCTGAATGAATCTACAGTTTTTCCTCCATTTTAACTGTTCCTCACATTTTTTAGTAGTATTTTAAAAAATATATATATTTTTTTGTATTCTTTGCTGGTAATTTGTGTGTGTTTTACAGACTATTGACTCAATTCATTAACTACTGTGCTGTTTCCCTGAACTATCTTTGCTGTTTTCCCTCCACTGTTACTATTTATAACTTAGTCACTGTTACATCAAAGTTTTAGCCAAGTGTGCGTGGGCAGGCAGAGACAATGGTGATTATTCTGTGGGAGAGGATAAGTTGCTGACCTTTCTAGAAATTTAACATTATTAGTTGCAGCCAGTTAGATTTAAATTATTAGCTCAGCAAAAATGTGCCTAAGCTGTGCTTTGTGCAGAATAAACCTGTGCTCAGTAGATGCAGGCTCCTCAAATGAACTTTTACTCCTAGCAAGCTTAGTCAGAGCCCTGCAAGTTAGTGGGTTGTGCTGGTTCTGTTGTAAGACCAAGTTAAGTTGGTGTACGTTGTTTCTACCTAAGTAGAGCACCTACAATAGTTAACTATTACACTACAAACATTTTTGCTACTTACTAATAATACACAACATTGCACGGTCGTAAGAATTTACCAAGGAAAAACAGCATTTAACATTTTGTACTCACAAGGATTTGCTAAAAAGGGCATCTAGCAAACAAAATAATGCACAAATTAAGTCCTATTTCACCATATTTCTACATGCTTGAACTAAATGGAAGTTCAGCCAGCTCATCTTCCCTCAGTTGCCAGGCACATAGCATGTGGTATTCCCAGGCAGTGCAGCAACTGCCCAGTACTCACAGACAATGAACCATTACTTATTGCATTACAAACATAGTTGTATAAGTAAACTTACTATTATAGTAGATGGAAGAATGAACACTGCTGCAGTAGCCTAAGCTATATGGGTTTTATCCTTCATAGGATGTAGCAGTCAGACAGCTTTCAAAGCTTCAGACACCTTCCTCACACTCAAACCAATAGTCAGCCAGAGCTGAACTCACTAAGAGACAGGTTTGGACGCTGAGCTCTTCAAAGCATTCATGCCATCTGAGACAGGGTGGGAGGCTGAACCCTGAAAGGACGTTCCTAGGAATAATAAAAAATAAATGTCCACACCCTAACATTAAAAAAAGAGTGTGGAGGGAGGGAGTGGCTATTGCAGCAGTTATCATTCGAACATCAATTGTTAAGGCAAGTTTATTTACACAACAGTACTATGTTCCTCATACTAATCAGTTCTGTAGTAACATAAGCTATATGGGTAGATTATCCATAGCTTAGAACAACAGGGAGGTGGAAGAAGAATGGTCCTGGAGTTCCTGGAGAATGGTTCTAGCAAAACCTGACCTACATCTGGAGAAGGAATCTAGCTTGAAATGCTTTGTAAAAATATGTAGAGAGGACCAAATTACTGCTTCTAGAATACTTCGAGTCCATCCCCTTCCAAAAAGCCAATGATGACTTTGAGGCCCTGACAGAATGCGCCTTTACTGGAGGTGGAAGAAGAATGGTCCTGGAGTTCCTGGAGAATGGTTCTAGCAAATTCTGACCTACATCTGGAGAAGGAATCTAGCTTGAAATGCTTTGTAAAAGTATGTAGAGAGGACCAAATTACTGCTTCTAGAATACTCCGAGCCCATCCTTTCCCAAAAAGCCAATGACGACTTTGAGGCCCTGACAGAATGCGCCTTTACTCTGCCTAGAATAATTTTGTTGTAGTGAGAAAAACAAAATGTAGCAGCCTGAGAACACAATTTTGAAATGGTTTGCTTTGACACAGGTAGCCTGTTCTCACCTTCACAAGAAATGAACTGATCTGAGGTTTTGAAAGATTTTGTTCAGTCAAGATAGTACCTAGGTCATCTGTGGACATCCAAGGCATGAAGTATCCCCTTTCACTCATTTTGAGGATAAGGAAAGGAATCAGGAAAATTGGTAATTTGGCTCAAAGTAAACCTGCATACCACTTTAGGTATAAAATAATGATTAGTTCTTAAGGAAATATTTTCTCTGTGGAAACTAAGCAGCACAAGAGAGTAAAATTCAAAAATATTATAAAGTCACTTTTCACAACAAAAACACATTAAAAGGCACTCTAATACACTTTACCTGCCCCCAAAAGTAATTTAAAAGAAAGTTACACACTTACAGTAATGACAGACCCATGTTTTCTGATTTTCATCTATTTCAACATATGGAACATTGAATCTGACTGGATATGATCTCAGCACTGAATTTGAAGCTTCCATGGTACAAGGATGCTGACTCCTCTCATATCCATACTTCCCTGAACTCCATTCTAATACCAAGCTTGCCCTTTATTAGAGTTCTCAGACCCATTTATGAACAAATGTTAGAAAATATATAATCACTCTTGAATTGGACCAGTGAAGGAACCCAAAGTAAGAACCAAAAAACAAAAAGACAAGACCATGAACTCCAAAAAACAAAAACATCAGATACACAACACAATTATATGAACACATTTACATCAACAAGAACAAAGAGGAAAACGCCCTAGCCTTCATTGTAATGAATTTCCATCACACAAATTCAAATTTAGGGCTATTGATCATATTGCCATGGACATACGAGGGGGGCCTACATCACTTCTACTAGAGAAATTAGAATTAATGTGACAGCTAAGAGTTAATGCATCTTTCCCCCCAGGATTGAACAAACTTTGTCTCTAGCTTGTGTTCTAAAACTGAAAAGTTTAGAAAGATGATAATTACAGTTACTTAGACTATGACACAATTTGGTTTATTATTTTTTGTGTCTTGTTTTTATACATTAGCATCACATATTTACTTGTAAACATATATTTATATTTACAGTACTTTTTAATTACTGGTACCTTTTATTAACACATTTTGTATATTAATACAATGACATAAAAACATATATATAGTTATGAATTTTACAAATTTTATGTCTTGCAGTATAACTATGTTTTAACGGATGAATAGTTGAGCACTACACTAACGTTTGGGTTTGTTTAGGGTCATAGAGCTTTAAAAAGTTAATGATTTAATTTGATGTTTAATTGATTGTAATTTGGTGGGATTTATAAGAGAGCATTTGTAATTGTGTTGTTTATCTGATGAAGTTTAGCCAGTGTGCTAGACAAAAAGCACTTCATTCACTTGTTTTTTTTTTATCTTTTTTCGTTTATTAAAGTGGAGGACTGGCCACCTGAGAAGACTTTTGTTTTTTGGAGTTCAAGGAACCCAAAGCAGTTAGACAGTGCTGCTCACAGACAGGATGTGACATGGCAACCACTCTATCATCTCAAAGCTATATATGTGTCAATTTGACAAGGAGGCTGGAAGGGGGAGGGGTTCAACTGGATGAAAATCAGACAAAATGGATCTATCGTTATGGTAACTTTTATATCCAATGTTGTCTATTTTCATCAAATTCAACATATGGGACAAATTCCCAAGTTGTCTTCCTGGGTGGTATCAAGGAAGGACATTCCTGAATATGGTGGAACTGAAGAAGGAACTAGACCTCGATTGCACATCCAATTTATAATGAGTAACAAAAGTATGCAAAGTGGATCAAGCTGCTGCTACATAAATGTCATCATGGAAGAAGGTCTGGAGATTTGATGGAGAGGCATTTCCTGAAGAATGGGGGAACTTGGCATGGATGATATTGAATCTGGAGAGAAGCATGGCTCCAGTAAGTGAGGTGTACTGGATCCAATGATTATAGGCTCCAATGTGAAAGTCAGATCCGAGGGGTTTCGATATCTTTGGTACTGAAGCTGAAGAAGGCGTGTGATCCAGAGACCTCCTTTTTTGGTTACTTCTTTTTTTCTTTCTTTCTTTTTTTCCCTTAGCTTTCACAGGACTTTTTTCAACCTTTGAACGATCAGAGGGTTTCTTAGTGGAGAAGCAGTAGAAGAAGTAGAGGAGTGGGCAGAAAGTACAGTTTTGTACCTACCATAAATGTAGATGTTCGAAGATCCACATTGCTGCAGTCCTAACACTTGGGTAGTCCGCTGTCCCAGTCGGCCCGAATACCAAAGTATAAGGCTGACGTCGGTCAAGGCGCATTTGTCTGACATCAGGACGTCAGGGTACAAATGCGCATGACCGACGTCATATCCTCAGTCTTTTCTTGCCCCAGATGTCAGAAGACCCTAAAAAGATAAGGCCAAAACCAAAAAACACCAAACACTCCTGTACCTAATATATGTACAATATATACTAACTTACAAAAATAGAACCCCACCCACACAACCACCCCTAAACACAGAGGGGAAGGAGGGAGGGTAAATTGGACTGCAGATATGTGGATCTTCGAACATCTACATTTATGGTAGGTACAAAACTGTACTATGTTCTTCATCCCACATTGCTGCAGTCCTAACACTTGGGTAGAATCCCAAAGCAGAGGTAAGGGAGGATGGCTAAACTATAATGAAGCAGGAGCTGCCAAAATGCCCTGCAACACAGCAGTGGCAAAACCAGCCCTGGATTTAGAATAGAGAGGAAGGTGGTAATGCTTGGAGAAAGTATGCACTGAACTCCAAGTAGCTGCCTCCAAAATATCCTTAGTTGCCACCCCTTAGAAATGCTGTTGAAGTGGCAGTAGCCCTCGTGGAATGAGGCCTAATCCCAGCTGGAATCTCCTTGCCATGATGGGAATAACAGAATGCAATGCAAAACCCAATCCACTTAGATATAGTTTGTTTTGACACAGGCTTGCCCTGGGAACTCAAAGCAAAAGAAACAAACAACTGCTGAGACTGCCTAAAATCCCTAGTCCTGCTTAAATAATAACGCAACTGCCTGTGTACATCTAAAGTGTGCAAAATCTTTTCCCAACTATTTTGGGGATCTGCATAAAAAGTAGGCAAATGAATAGTTTGGTTTAAAGCCACACTAGAAACCACCTTAGGCATAAATGAAGGATTAGTACGTAATGATACCCTATCCTTATGAAAATCAAAAAAGGCTCAACTGCCATAAGGGCCTGCAATTCAGAAACCCTTCTTGCAGAAGTAATGGCCAACAAAAAAGCAGTCTTCCATGACAAATATTTCAATTCAGCAGTAGCCGCAGGCTCAAAAGGTTGTAGAGTAAGTTTCTCCAACACAAAATTGAGGTCCCAAGCAGGAGTAGGAGCTCTACGGGGGTCTTATATTCTTTGCCCCTCTAAGAAATTGCTTGAACAAAGGATGAGAAAACAATGGTGGGTCACAATCATAGTGAGCTGAAATTGCTGCAGCATGAATCTTAATAGAAGAGAAAGACAAACCTTTGTCCAATAACTCAGTAAGATATTGAAGAGCCACACTCAAATTAGGCTCAGAAACATCCAAATCCTTTGCTGCACTCCAAAATAAAAATCTCTTCCATTTTTCTGCATACACTTTACGTGTACTAGGTCTTCTGGCTTCCATAATCACATTCAAAACTTGTTGAGGAAGTTGAGACCTGCTGTGGTTCAAAACAGAATATGCCAGGCTGTTAGATGAAGAGAGTGAAGCTTGACATTGAGTAGATGACCGTCCCTCTGAGACAAAAGGTGTGGAATTAAAGGTAAAGGCCGTGGAGGCTTCCTTACCAGATTCCTCAGTAATGGGTACCAGTGTTGCCGAGGCCAATCTGGAGCTATCAAAATCATCCTTGGCTTGTCTTGTCTGACCTTTAGGAGTACCTTTGGGAGGAGAGGCAGAGGTGGAAAGGCATACACATGAAGATTTTCCCAACTGAACGAAAGAGCATCCACTTTCCAAGCTGTGTGATGAAACCTCTTCGTGCAAAACTTTGGCAGCTGGTGGTTTAGTGGAGAAGCGAACAGATCTATGTCTGGAGTTCCCCAGGACACTGTCAATTGTCGAAATACATGAAGATCCAGTTTCCACTCGTGGGGATCCATGATTTGCCTGCTTAACACATCTGCTAAGGAGTTCTGTGCTCCTGGCAGAAACCTTGCCTGTAGATCTAGCTGCAAGCTGAGCGCAGTCTCCCACAAAATCATTGCTTGCCTGCATAGAGGATAAGAATGTGTTCCCCCTTGCTTGTTGATGTACCACATGACAGTTGTGTTGTCTGTTAGAATCAACACCTGCCCTGGAAGAAGTAACTCCTTGAAAGCCATTAATGCAAACTGGACTGCTAACATCTCCTTCATGTAGATATGTAGATGCTGTAGTCTGGCAGGCCACTTGTCTTGTATCCACTTTCCATTCAGATGAGCTCCCCAAGCTATGTCTGAGGCATCTGTCGTTAGAATCTGACTCGCCTCTGGCCGGGTCACAGAGAGTCCCTTGTTTAGGTGACATTCCTGAGCCCACCACAAAAATTCCTTTTGAATGCAAGGTATTATTGGAATGACAGTGTCCAAATCCTGGCAGTGCTGTGTCCATACATTTTTCAGATACCATTGCAGCTTCCTCATATGCAGTTTGGCATTGGGAAGCACCAGAATACAAGATGCCATGAACCCTAAGGCTTGAAGGACTGTCCTTGCAGTCAGCCCGGACTGAAGAGATAGTTGATGGAAGTAAAGGGAAAGATTCTTTTGTTTGTCCGGGGTTAAAAAGGCCATCTGGGCTGCTGTATTCAGTCTCACACCCAGAAAGCACATGTCTTGAGAGGGTACTAGACTGGACTTTATTTCGTTCACAGAATACCCCAGGCATCTTAGCACTGCTATCACATATTCCAGATGCTGAAGAAGCTCGTCCTTTTCTTGAGCCAGAATCAGACAGTCGTCCAAGTAAGGATAGATTTGTATTCCTTTTAGCCTGAAGAAAGCTACAACTGGAGCCAGAACTTTGTGAATACTCTGGGCAGTAGATAAGCCAAAGGGCAATGCAGAGAACTGATAATGGGAATTTCCAGCTCGGAAACGCAGATACTTCCTGCAACTGAGTCTGATAGGCACATGAAGGTAAGCCTCCTTGAGATCTAAAGTTACCATCCAGTGATCTTTGCCCAGCAGAGGTAAAAGCTGTTGTAACGTCAACATTTTGAACTTGGGAATGTCCAGATAAGTGTTGAGGATAGACAAATCCAAAATTGGTCTCCACGTGTTCCCCTTTTTTGGTACTAGGAACAGGCGAGAATAAAATCCTAGGCCCCTTTCTGGCACAGGAACCGGCTGAATGGCCCCTATCTGGAGCAACAGAGAAATTTGCTTGTGAGCCTCTTGTCTTTGTATAGGAGGAATGTCTGGCATGCCTTTGAAAGGAGGCAAGGTATGGAAATAAAACCTGTAACCGTGGTGAACGATATCCAATACCCATCTGTCTTGGGTAATAACACTCCAATTTTCTTTGAAACTGCTTCCACAGGCGCACCAAATAACACATCAGATTGTAAAGGAGCATCTAAAATCCTTGTCTTTACATGTTCAGCTAAATTCTGATCCCTCAGCCAGGCGTGCCTGCGAAGAACAGAACCAGTGGCTGCCACCCTCGAAGAGGCCTGTACAGCATCAAAACCACATTGCAAGGAATGCTTACCCACCTGTTCAGAAACATGAACTAAATCCTGCAACTCTTTACACTCAATACCTTCCGCCAGAGCATCTACCTTAGACTTCAATTGTGAAAGGAGATAATTTTGGTATTTCAACATGTGAAACTGGCAATTCAAAGCCCTCATGGCTAAAGTGGAAGAAGTATACACCTTCTTTCCCCATCTATCTAAAGCCCTTGCCTCTTTATCAGAAGGAACAGGATTTTTAACAACAGAAGCCTTAACACCTTTAGGGCCCTGAGAAACAGTTTCTGGGTCTGCCCTAGGACTCTTAAAAGATACTTATGAGCTTCAGGCACCCTATAATACCTATCCGGTTTAACTGGGGCCGGAGGCAAAGAATCAGGGTTCAGGGAAGCCTCTGCAAAAACATCCTCTACCACATCCAGAACAGGAGGTATAGCTAAAGGCCTATGCTGGGGTAGAAACAAAAATTCCCTAAGCCTTTTCCTGGAATCAGAGAAACCTTGACCTTCCCATTTAAAATGCTCCCTCATGGAATGAAGAGTCTCTGAAAAAGAAAAATCCTCAGGAGGAGAAGCCGAAGGTGTAGAGTCATCTACATCAGAATCAGAATAAGGAGGATACTCCTGCAAGTCTTCAGCCGAAGACTCAGAAGCCTCCGAACACTGCTCAAAACTCTCAAGCTCAGGTTCCACCCTAGGCCTCTTATCAGGGGGGGCATAGAACCTCTAATCATAGTAATCAAATCTTCTGCCATTTTAAGCATATGTTTCTTAGGCAGAGACCCTGAAGAACTAGGGGAGACCCCCACAGAAGTTAACCCTGGCCTGCCTCTAGAAGAAGCCTTGGAAACAGAAGGGGAGGGCCTAACCACCTTAGGAAGGGAGGAGAGAACAGCAACCTGAGAAGCCCCTTCAGCCTGGCCTACCTCCTGAGAGGACAGATCTTGTAACAGTAAAGTCTCTCCCTGAGAATCCAAAGGAACTTCTGGTAGAACCACCGGCTCCACCGAGCCCTCTAAAGAACCGACGTCCGGGACAGACGGTTCTTCCACCCTAGGCTTCGCTGCTTTGTCCTTGCGCTTTTTAGACGAAGCGGGCGTCGGAGCATCCGACGGCATGTTGTAATTACAACGCTTCCCAAAACTAACCTGGCACAATCTAATCTTCTCTTAATAGTGCGTTTGTTAAATCTAGCACAAGAGCGACAGCCAACAACGGCGTGCTCAGGCCCTAAGCAAGGTATACACAAGGTATGGTAATCTCTATGAGGTATCTGTTTCCCACAAGAAATACAGTTATTCACTTTTTCAGACATCCGGTTAAATACTGAGGCAAGAAAAAACCAAAATATTCCCCAACGGGGTACTTAGCCAACTTTGATTCGGTCTGAAACTCCGACTTCAGAAAATTTCAGAACGCCAACCTGCACTCGCAATACTGCTTCTGCATCGGACCATGCGGCAAAAAAGACTGAGGATATGACGTCGGTCATGCGCATTTGTACCCTGACGTCCTGATGTCAGACAAATGCGCCTTGACCGACGTCAGCCTTATACTTTGGTATTCGGGCCGACTGGGACAGCGGACTACCCAAGTGTTAGGACTGCAGCAATGTGGGATGAAGAACATCTTGTCCCACAGAAGCAAGTAACAGTCCCTTAAAAACAGACTTATTTCTCCCCTCAACTAGAGCTCTTATACCCAAAGGCCATACAGATGCTGTACTGCTCATCTAGGTGGGCAGCCCTAAAACAATAGATACATATGGCATGCGCATCTAAACTAGGTATTTTATGGCTGTAAACCATACATGTTTTAAAACCTGAAGGTTTGTCAGACATCATGAAAAAATTCCAAACTCCTCTATCCTAACAAGAAACAAGTAAAGGCAAAATTATGTATATATATATATATATATATATATATATATATATATATATATATATATATATATATATATATATATATGTATATATATATCTCCAGTAGCAATTTCAATAAAACACCAAACACCTAAACTAGAAAAAAACTATACCAACACACTAAAAAAGTCAAACTACTAGCTATCCCTAACAACAACTATAGGAAAGGCACGAAAGGCTGATGTAAGAAAGGGAAACAAGGTACTTTCTTATATTCATATAAACTTTTTTTTTTCTTTTTTAAGAGGTAAGGGAAAGAGAAAGTGAGAAATCATGACAAAAATTTGCATTTATCTACACTAATGAGCCTGAACAATGGAAACAACATCCTTAGCAAGCCAGTAGCATATGAGATTTGGGGTATCTCTTTCCTTGCAAAGGGTTATGGGTAAGGTGTGGAGCCTGAGCACTAGATCCAAAGTTTGATAGTGGCTGAAGTCAGATACAAGTCAGATCTGATAATCTAGCTGTTAAGGAATGGATGGAAGGGACAATACTGGATCAGACCAAATAAACTATGAGGCTTGAACCCCAGCAGTTTGGTTTTGTTAAGGGTAGATCCCATCTAATGAATCTGGTGATTTTTTGAAAGGCTAATGCAAGCCAAGGACATGGTCTTTGACGTTCCCAATGCATTTGATACCATACTACATGTCTACAAAGTGAACTTAGACATGTTAATAGCAGGTGCTCTAAATGCAGACTAAAAACTAAATGCTGAAAAATATAGTATTGTTGCTTTTGACAAACAAACTCTCCGTACACATTATAGTACAGAAAACATCCCACCTCCAAAAGAAAGATTTTGTGAGACCTTTGAGCATGGGTAGGTAACTAATTTTGCTTTGATCATCATATTGCATCAGTGGTCAGGAAATCCTTATGACTGGCAAAGCTGATCCCAAAGGAGATTTTTTTCTAGCTCCAAATAAGTCCTGACCCCTCTGCATTCTGCACTGATCAGGCTCATCACTTAATATAAAGAAAGACCCCAAAGGTTCCTGAGAAAAAGGATCACAGGCCTAAAGGACCGGAGCTACCAAGAGAGGCTGGAGGCTTGTTCCCTGTACTCAGTGTCCATTAGACTCCTTGGGGACAGTTGGTGTATTGTCTTCTGGGCCATTAGGAATCCAGCAGTCCATGACGCCCAATTTTTCCACAAATCAAGCAGTCTAGTGAACACTAGGACAATAAATCTGAATCATCTTCAGCAAATAAACACATCACAGTAGAGAGACAGATTTGTCATGTAACTTCCACCCTTTCTCTGGAATAAACATCCTCTCCAGATCAAGCAATGTAACCCACAATTTCCTTTAAGAAGGAATTATACAACTGGGTGGGTAAAGTCATTGGTATGACTGGCTTATTGCTCCTTGAAAAAGGAAGCAAGGTCTAAGGGTGAGTACTGGCAAGGCATAAATGGCAACATACCCCAGTTGTCTTGCACAGTCTATGATTCTGTGAAGAATCAAAGGAAAGAGAAAGAATTGGTCCTTGATGTATTGTGCAAAGCAGACATATATTCCATTTACTTTTGTAAAGCTTTCTAGTGGAGTCATTTTGAGAGGCTAAGAGGATATGCATGACCCTGGAACAAAATGAAAACTCACTAGCCATTACTGGAATTGCAATAAATATATAGTTAGTTTCAGGGAAGAAACTTCCAGAAGAAGCTTGTTGGAAAAGTGAGAAAGCATATCCACAAAGGGATCAAAAAGACAGGGCTGTTTCCTGAGGTGAGGCCACAAGCATGGGTAACCACATTTGCCTAGACCAAAATGAGTAGATGGGGAAAACTGCACCCTTGTAGAGAGAGGGTTTCTGCAGGAACTTTGTGATGACAGGAAGAGGAGGGAAGGAATAAATGAGTCCAAGAGCTGAAGGATAGACCGTAACATCCCTGAGGGTCTTGTTCCTGTATAGGAATTATGGCAAAGTAGCTGCTGCACTTGGTGTTAGTCTGGGATAAGAAGGTGTTAGAGCAAGGCTATCCCCAGCAATGAAAAATCCTGTATGTTACTGATGAATTGAAGGACCACTTGTAAGGCATCAAAATGTAATGTCTGAACTTGTCCATTAGCAGATTAGTCTGACATGAAGTATGCATTGTGCTAAAAAAGTACTACAAAGACATTACCCATTGTCACACTCTCGTGGCCCTTCAGCAGGGTAGGTATGATTGTGTTCTTCCTTGCTTGTTGATGTACCACACTAGAGAGGTGTTGTCTGTGTGGACTGAGACCACATCCTGGGGAAGGAAGTCCTGCAGAGCCTGCAATGTTAGGGGGATCACGCTCATCTCCAAGATACTGATGTGAAGATGAGTCTTTATAGTGAGACCACATCCCTTGAAGTGTTCTCCCCTCTCCCCATGCCCCTCCAGTTCATATCAGAAGAAATCTATGGTGACTGTGGACAACATCAGGGGTAGAGTAAAGGGTCTTCCCACTGGTAAATAGATCAGCTGCAGCCACCAATGTAGATATAATCTGCAGAACGAAGAAAGACATATGGGCAGATCTAGAGAGTGAAGAAATAAACCACTGGATGCTGGTGGTACTGAAAATACTCTTGTGTAAAATCTGACATGAGAGATTATGGATGCCATCATGCCTATTTGTAGAACTAGACAAGTGGGCTGTGAGGTTGCCTAAAGGAGATTGAAAATGAGAGATACAAGAGAGAAAGTACTCTGTCATTTGAAGGTGTGTCATTTCTAACCCTATGTCCAGATGCCATCCAATGAACTTGAGATCTTGAAATGACTCCAGCCTGGACTTTGAGAGCTTTACAAAAATGCCTAAGAACAAACACAAGTGAAGCAACCAGTCTCTTGCTGAAGCAAGGGATTCTTGCTGTGACAACAAGTAGACAGTCACCTAGATATGTGAACACATGGATCATTTTCAGCCTGATGTGAGCTGTTACTACTGACATGCACCTGATGAACACCCACAGGCATATAGTGATTGACTCTGAGCCAGAAATAAGGATATTTTCTGGATAGCTTTGCAATTATTATACAGAGTAAGCATTCTGAAAGTCCTCCGAGTACATCCAATCTATTTCCTGTAAGCTTGCACCACGACCATCCAGAACTTGTCTTTTTTTTTTTTTTTTTTTACATAATGGTTTCGGCCACGTAGATCTAGAATGGGCCTGAGGTCCTTTGTTTTCTTTGGAACTTAAAAGTTTGTGGAATACATATCAGCCCCTCTCTGGTCTGATGCTCTTTTTTGAAGGAGATGAAAAATCTCCTGTGCCGCTACTCAGAAAGATCATCTAGAAGAGGTGGAGATGGCTATCTGAGAGGTTCTGTGAAGGGAATTGTGTAGCCTCCGGATAGAACATTCTTCACTGAGTTGTCTTGCTTGATGGCTATCCACAATTCCAGGTAAAAAGAGAGGTGACCCCTGCCTGTCTCTAGAGTGCAGCAGTCAAGCAAGCCTTCAAACATGTTGTGGCAGTTTCCCGGAAGGACAGATGAAGCCCTGATTCTGCAGACCCCCTCTACACTTAGGGCAGCATCCAGTGAAGCCCCCCCCCCCCAACTCTTGTGTGTGAGCTCCTGTACAAAAGATGCTGACCTTTATAAACCTTAGTATCCTTCTGATTCCTACAGAAGGACTACTGAGGTGGCTCAAAATACACTCCAACAGCAAATAACGTCTTTTCTTTCTGTTCACTTTTCAATAACTTTTCCTTGACTATGGAACTAAACAGTGAGGACCTATCATAAAATCCATTTGCAAAGGATGTCTTAAAGCTGTCCTCAAAGTCACAGAGATTTTGCACAGCTCCCGCTGATTTGACCACTCCATTCCCAATGTTGTGCAGAAGTCTCAAGAAGAGGTTGGTGATGGACAACATGGTAGCCACCTAAGACTCTATCTTCTTCTGAATGACTACAGTTGGTGATCTTCAGAGTCCAGTGTTTCCCTCACCAGTTTCTCTTGAACCTCCTCACTTGAGTCAAGTAGTTAAGTGCCCAGGGGAAAAATTTTTCTGAGGCATAATCATGCTTCCCCATTCATTCCAACTTCCAAGACTCCTTGTTAGAAGGATAGAAAATGAAGATTTCTTCTGAAAGTTCTTTATTACTGGCAGATGCCACAATAATAGGATCCACAAGAGGGCCCATACTCCAGTGTGGTCTGTCATTGGGTGGGCATAAAATTGTATCAGGTATGTATAGCATGTATTCATTAACACTGGGTTTCCACTATACTACATCAACCACCAGATCAATCAGGCAGTCAGCAGTACATACTAGTCAGAAAAGAGAAGGAGTAGACCTAAATGCCTTGGATAACACCTCCTCATGTGGGGAAGGTAGGGATCAGTGTTCCATGGACTGTTCTGAAGCATCACCTTCAAAATCTCACCAAATCTGTGATCTTTCGGAGAAGTATATGGGGACTTTCTCCTTCATCAAGATGGATGTCTGGGGTAAGAGATTCCATATGGGAATCTAAGTTCTTTCTTTAACAAGTTCACTTTCTAGGAATTTGGAAGGAGGGAATCTTCTAAAATCCCAGAAGTGTCTTGAGGTCCTTGTTGAACTGGAGGGGGGGGGGGGTTGAGGTACTCAGTGCTGCTCTGTCCTTTTGGGTGAGAATAAGGACTCAGAGTTCAGTATCAAAGGGAGAAAGTGAGACAGAGGGTGCATCCTCCTCCTGTGTTGACAGATATGTTATAATCCTCTCAAAGAACTCAAAAGCCGATGCAGAACCCGATGGTCCTGAGGAAACCCTCAGTGGCACCCACTCTGTCCTCAAGGAAGAGAAGGCAGACAGCTCCAGTAATGGCGTCCCCAACACTTATGGTCGGTAGGCACCAGTACTGAGATCAGTGCCAACACCTCGAATTCTGCAGTCTCTGACAATGAGTGAGTTGGTGTTAAGGATGGGTTAACACCGAGAACCATATGTCACCAAAGGGGATGAGTGTTAAGTCAGAAGGAACTTTGAAACAGATGATTTAGGCAAAACAAGTGCTCAAAGAACACTCAATGGCATGGACTTCAGCTCTTACACCCACTGGCACTAAGATGTGTTGGGGAAGGAGTACGGCAGAAGTAAATGGAGTCTGTTGGCCAACCTGATCTGCCCCAGAAAAAAAGGGGGAAGGGATAAAACTTGCATGCATCTATACCTTATCAAAAGCCCTCATCATTCGATTCCAATTCATGTTTGCAATGCTCCTGACAAACTTGGCAGACTTAAATGAGGAGGCAGATGGAAGATGGGAGCCAAGGAAATTCGAGAGCTTCCTTTCAGTCAATCAGCCGCATGCAGATTCCCTCCCTTGGGGACCTATCAGGAATCACAACAGATTTGGTGTGCAAGAGCACTGGAAATTAAGGCATAGACAGAGATGTTTTTGAATGGATCAGAACCAAGGCCTGATGAGAGGAAGTTGTTTTAGGTACCTTTCATAAATGAGAAGTAGGAGGTGGCTCTTGTCTTCTTTTTGTTTTCCACTTTCTCACTGTGTTTCTCTTTCTTTATCCCTTTCCTTTCCCTTCTTCTTGTCATCTTTTTTCACCAGGTTTGGAAGGTAGAAGGACCTTAAGAATCAGTTCAGTGCAATATTCCTTAAGGCAGCAAAGCCCAAATTCCTTACAAATGTTGCAAAATCTTGTACCCACATGGTGTACATTTTTTAAATCCTGAAGCTTAATATGAGAGCGAGTGACAAACAAGAATTTTTTTCTGGCAGGTTTTATGAAGAGCACTGGAGACCTGCATCTGTAAATGAAGGCAGGAAATGAGATCTGAGGGACGAAGAGGACACAGGTGCATTGCGGGAGAAGGAAGGAACTTGCACACTAGTGTAAGTGAAAGTATCAGAAGCAGTTGCTAGCTAGGATCTGTTAAGAGGGCAGATAACTCAAAACAGGCGGATAAAAGGGGTAATTATTTTCTGATGTTGTAGGATTTTGACTGATCAGAGTGCCGGGTTCATTCATTTAGCATATATATATATATATATATATATATATATATATATATATATATATATATATATATATATATATATATATGTTTTTTTTTTTATCCTTTGTTGACCAGGATAGTCCCACTAGGCTAGTAGCCACTTTTCAAGGGAGACCCAAAGTAATATTTATTTTACTAGGGGGGAAATTTGGCCAGGGCATTGGGAAACTTCCCCTACTGCTATAACACTTCTGGTGCATGCAGCCGAAGAGTGAGATTGTCTGTTCTGTTCTTATTGTAGTGGAGGCCGGAAGAATGGTATGCAAAACATGTCGATGGAGGAGTGTGGAACAGAGGCAAATGCAGACCCCTCAGAATTGTTTTTGGAAGCAGATGAGGAGAGATTTAATGTGGAGAAGCTAGAGGGAGATCAAACAGAAGATAAGGAAGACATTTTCCACAAAAAAAATGTATTCAGAGATTTCAGGGATAAGAGCAATACAAGGAAGATATTATTATAATCCTTCAGGATGATATATTGGAAGAACTTGTAGACCAGAGTGAGCCGGAGACAGGGAAGGATATATTATGGGGAGATATGATGGAAAGAATTAATATGGAAGTGGGACGAGAACTGAAGAAAAGGGCATTTGCAGAATTGGTCAATGAAGAGAAGGAAGAATGAAGAAAGAAGAAGAAAACAGAAAAAAATGGAAAGAAAGAAATATGTAGCAGGAATTCAGAATAAAGAAGAATTAGAAATGGACAGATATGAAATATGGGACAAAAATGTTGTACCTTAAGGAATCAAAAGCACAAGAGGTGAGAGCTTTTATTTTGATTTAAACAAAGAGACTTAATGTGACATTTTCTTTGAGACTACTATTATAAGTTTTTTAGGAGAATATGAAAAAAGAAAAGAAATGTATCTGTGGAATAAATATATTGTAAAGACTTTTTTCTGTGAAACACAGTTAATATACAATTTTGGACAGAAACTTAATAAATTTAATAAACAACTTTTGCAAGAAAGAGAAGGACATTTCTAACGTACATGACAAAAGAGGACTTTGTATAGGGGCTTGGGACTCTAACGTGCTTTTGAAAATGGAAAGAATTGGACATATTCCTAGCATGATTAATGTTGATGGTCAAAGAGCTGTTGCTAAGTATTGGGAACAACTAAAAACATTTTTTTCTGTGGGCGGGAGTGACATTTTATAACTGATAAAAAATGTTAATTATGTGGGCAGATTGGTCATAATACAAGAAAATGTGAAAAAGAATGCTATAAATGCAAGCATTCAGGACATTTATGAATGGAATGTGAGAAAGAGAAAAGTTTAGAATATAATATAGAAAGACACAACAGAAAAGAGGTACATAGAGCAATTTCAACAAGTAAAGACATGAAAAGAAGATTTCAGTATGTAGGACTGAAAGTAAAAAGAAAGGAAATGGATAAATAATTTATTGTAAATTAAGGAAAAGGGAAGCAAATAATCTTAGAATCCTATCTATCAATGTTACTAATATAAAGAATGTAGTAAGAAAGACTGCAGTATTAGAATTGTGTAATATGTGTGAGGTAGATTTAATAGCATTAGAGGATGTCAGGTGTTTAAATTAAGTAAGAGAACACAGAGTTTAAGGTTAGGAGGTATAATATGGAATCTGGGTACAGAAATATGTTCAGGGATTGCTGTATTATATAGGAGATACATCAGATTTTAATTGTGATTTGAGATATAAAATGCAAAAAAGACAAATCAGATAAGGAAATAACAAGAAATAATAAAATGTGGGAATTTAGAGCTATGGAATTTGAACAAAAGTACATACAGAAGAGGAAACTTGAAAACAGATTTTTTTTATATCTAAAACTACCAAAAGGTCCACACCAAGAAAACCAGAAATGATCAGGAAAAAACAGCAAGATAGGACCACCATGGCTCTAAAATCCAGTATAAATTTATTCACACAAGTAAAACAGGATAAGCTCTTTCACGTGAACAACTCACGCTTCATCAGATCTTACAAAAGAACAAAACACAATTTAAATACCAGTGTATCACCTCAATTAATTAAAATAACTAGCAGAAATTAATCAATTTAAATGGAACCAATTAGAACAAATTAAAAACAGCAAAAGCTAAAAAGCTTTAAAGTGCAAGGCATAGGAACTGTCAAACAAGGACCGATTTCCTTCTTAACTTAATAACAAACTCATTTATTCAGTTGATCATTTAATGGACTGTGCCTCTAGTGCAAGTTTTATGCTAACACAATTATTAAACCCAGGATGAATGTGGGAACGTAATCTCAGAATCCATTTCAACTCTAGGGACTCCAGATGATTATTTAAGTTACCCCCTCTCTTATTGTTATGTACAAGCTGTAAGACCATGAAGCTAAAACTATGTAAATTAAAAACAGCAGCATGCTTTGCTAAGGCATTCTGTAGGTGCATGTTCTTAATATCATAGAGATGACTATATATCCTATCCTTCAACCTCCTAGAGGTCTTACCAACATAGAAGCAATCACAGCACTTACAGCTAGCAAGGTACATTAAATTGCTACTGTCGCAGTTGGCATTAAACCTGGGAAAAAACTTGAAATCCAGGACAGGGTGACTAAAAAACTATGTCATGGATATCGCACTACACATGTAATGTCCACAAGGAAAGGTGCCAAGTCTTGAATCCCTCACACTCATAACATCACCCCCATTTTTGGTTTTGTCATTACACAAAAGTCGTTTCAAATTTAAGCTGTTTCTATAGACAAAACATGGTCTCTCCCCAACTATGCTGGCTGAAATAGGATCCACAGTAAGTACATGCCAGTTACGTCTGACAATGTCCGTCATAAAACTAAGAAAAAACAGTCTCTTGCACCAAAGTCCTCTGTACGTAGCAGATCCACGAATATCCAAAAACAAGCAAACAGAGGACAACCACGTCGATAAAAGTACCATAAAACTTTATTTCCACAGATGAGCGCTTTCAGGCCATATGCCCCATCAGATAACACACAGTATAAAACCTCACATATTTAAAATAAACATCAACCTATCACATTTCAATAAAAAGCCCTCCTTTTCTCTGGCCCACTAGGTTCCTGAATAGCTGCTGCAGTTATAACCATCACACTGCCATACAGACCCAGACAGAATGTATAGCTGTGCAAAATTCATTGCCACCCCTGCTTTGTGTTGGTGTGGAAATTAAAGTGATCGGTTTTTGGATATTCTATGTGGCCAGTTCATTTTTTCCTGGTACAGTGGAGGACAGCCTTTATTGCAACCTACAGCTAGAGATTTGTTTTTGTAATGGATTCGTTCGTACAGGGTGAGAGTACCCAGTTGCAGTGTTTTGTTCAAAAACATTAATAAATCATATAAATTGTCCTGAACCTGTTTAACCAATTTCATAAACTGTACAACATCTAAAACAATACAGGTTTCTATGTCTTGTAACAACTCATACACAGCACCAACATAATCAGTATAATTCAGGAGCACAATCCCCCCACCCTTATCAGCCGGTCTAATCATCAAATCAGTATTATTCTGTAGAGACAACAAAGCCTCCCTTTTGGCCAGCATTCAAATTAAAATAGGAGCATCTACGTGCATTCTTATTATAAAAATGCTCATATATATCCCTCTCACAGGTTTTTATAAAACATCTAAAACTATAAGAACAGTGATAGAAGATGCAGCAGAAACAGGTTTTTCAAATCATATGGGTGTATAGATAGAAATAGAAGAGAATAATATGACAATTGGGAAAGGAATAAAGAGAATTAATGAAAAGGAGTGGAATAAGAAAGATGGAAAAGATATAATAATGTTATGGAAAAATCATTTGACTATGAGAGATTTTTATAATCTGTCAGAATGGTGGATAATATTTAAGAAAGAATGTATCTCAGTTGAGAGAATAGAAAGACAAACAGATAAAAAGGAATATAGAAAAACACAAACATCTGTTTTGTATACTCAGGATAGGAATGAAATGCAATATTTTAGTACAGAAGAACAGATTTATCAGAAGAATAAAAACATTAGAGCTCTATTACATAAACAAAATATATTTTTACAAGGAAAAAGGAAGAAGTATCACCACATTTCAGTCAAAAAGTAAGGGAAGATAGTGATATAATGAGAGAAATGAAAAATGGAGAAGCTGAAAGAGCACAAATTAATAGTACGAGTATTAGTGCAGTCAGTTAAAGAGATGGTGTGAAATAAAGAAAAACATAAGTGGAGGGTGAAGCAGTTTAGAGAAGAAATTAAGATAGAATTGGAAAAGCAAATTACCATTATAGATTTAGAGAAGGTAATGAAGGAAATACATAAATATATGTTCAGCAGCTGGACCAGATGGTATAGGCTATCTAATGTATAAGAATTTCATGCAATGGAAGACAGAAATTTTAGCAGAAATATTTAATGAATGGTTAAATTATGGTATTTATGTAGAAATATGTAGGGGGTTATGAGATTTCTATGGAAAAAAGGGAGAAGTCTGAAATTAAGAACCGGAGGCCAGTAATGTTGAACAACAGTGATTACAAGTTATTTATGAAGATAATACAAAAAAGATTAGAACATGAATTGAATTATGTAATGGAAGAAGGCATTTATGGGATCAAAGGAAAAGGAAACCAAGAATTATTAGTGATAACTAGGGAAAAGGTGGATGATACTAAAACATCAAAACGAAGGAAAATTAATGGTGGTTGATATAAATGAAGCATTTGATTCAACAAAGCTTGAAACTTCATGTCAAATAATGGAAGAAAATAACTTTAGTACATAAATAAAAAATGTATGCGAGTCAGTATATAAAATACTAAAATTAGAATCCTAGTAAATGGATGGCCAAGTAGAGCAATTGAAATGAATAGAGCTTTATAAGAAGGATGTCCAATGAGTACTATTTTACTTGTAATGGTCACGAACTGTAGTATAAAAAAGACAAATTGAAAAATGAAAAAAGTAAATATGTACAGGAAATGGGCGTTTCATACTCAATTATTATGTGTTATGCTGATGATATAACATTAATGTTTAAAAACAGGGAGGAAATGAAAGAGGTAATTTTAAATGTGCATAAAAAACTGGATTAAAAATGAATAGGGAAAATGTAAGTTCATGGAGATGAGGAACAGTTGAAAGGAATACAGTTTGGAAAAAAAAATATCAGTATTAGGAACTGATTTTGGTGAATATTCTATATTAAATGAACAACAGGAGAAATTTTTGAGAGAATTAAAGCGACAGTATCATGTGGAACAGCTGTAGGTTGTCTTTCCCATTTAAAAGAGGAATGTTATGTAGGGACAAGGAGAATGGGAGTTTTTGTTTACTGAACCTGATAGTATATGGGTTTCATTAACCTTATACAAAGTATTAAAATGGAAAGGAAGATAAGTTGGTAATAAGAATATTTAAGAAAAAGAAAAGTGGAAAGGGAATGGAAAATTAATAAAACTGAATAAAAGTAAGGGAGCATGGAGAAATGAAGAAATGAGGATCTATCAAGAAAAAATAAAAATGTGGAAAATTAGGTATTGAGGGGGTATGAGAAAATAGGAAATATGATATAAAATCCAGTGATGCAAAATTACTGTGTGATCCCATGGGGACATCTACCAAAAGAAAAAGCAAAAGCCATAAAACATAGAAACAAATGGTGTATGAGGAATGTAAAGAAGTTATGTACTTACTGTTACATTCCATCTGTGTTGTCTACACGACGAAGTGGTGCAGCAGTAGAGTTGTCGCCTCACAGCAAGAGGTTCTCTGGTTCGATTCTCAGCTGGGGTGCCTTCTGTGTGGAGTCTGCATGTCCTCCCTGCGTTCGTGTGGGTTTCCTCCAGGTGCTCTGGTTTCCTCCCATGTTACAAAGACATGCTTCTGGAGAGTTTCTCCCCGGGCCTCCACTGAAAAATGGCTTGTTCCAAGTTGGACTTTCCTGGTTAACAAATGTTAAATAAATAAAATAAATATTTTCATTCTTCCTCAACGTATGGGTTGGTATCCAATAGTTGGATCTGACTTGGCTGTTATTCAAGTTTCAAACTTGTGGCTATCAACAAACTCTCAAGCTCCTTCCCTACCCATAATTCACCAACTCTAACATCCCTTAGATCTTGTCTGCAGCTTGAAATAAACATCATAAGGAACTGTCATAATTAGAGTTCAACACATGGGACATGTGGTGCCCCAAAAATGTAATTCCTTCAGAATTCACTTGTGATAAATGGAGGAGGATGGAGGGTAGGTAGTTGAGGATGAATGAAAATAGACAACAAAGACATAGCATTATGTAAGTACATAACTACATTCTCTTATTATGTTAGTTTTCATTCTTCCTCAATATGTGGGACAGAGTCCCCAGCTATCTAAATTTCTGGGTGGATTTTAATGAAGGATATTCCTGAGTACAGTTGAGACAAAGGTCTTGCTTTCATCGAGACCAGTTCCAATTTGTAATGAAGGATACAAATATTCAGATTTGACCAAGTTTTTGTCCCATAACTAGACTCCTTATGTAGTCTAGACTGCAATATACTGGAAGTGATCATAGGTGTAGTTGAAAAGGGCTGTATTGGTTTGTTAGGAGGAGAGTGAATTTAGTAGAGATAACCAAAATATAATCTGTTAACCGCTTGGTTATAGTTATGTTTTGCCCATAATGTGATGTGTCAAGGAAGCCAAGAATTGATCTGTCTTCCTAAGTTGTTAGCTCTGTACAGGTACAGATGCCATTATCTATAAACATCTAGTAAGTGCAGCCTATACTCTCCTTTATTTGGAAAGTCTGAGAAAAAAATAATAGCAGGTTAATTTGGTTGGTCAATGCTAGATTCTGAAACTGCCCTCAGTAGGAAGGAAGCATCAACACATGAAGTGTCCCTATGTGGAAAAACAAGATGGGGACTTAGAATATAATGCTTGAAATTCTGACATTATCCAACAAAAGTAAAGGCAACTAAAAGGATAATATTCCAGGCAAAGAATTTTAGATTACATTTGGCTGTAGTGTGAAAAGAAAACTGTGTCAAATTTTGCCGTATCAAATGTATATTGCATGGTGATACGGGATCTTTCTAAGGAGGCCTAAGTAGAAGAAAATCATTAGAAAAGGCTTTGCAAAATTTAGAGAAAGGAATAGAGGAATTCTGAAAGTCTACATAGAAATTCAGGAAAGGTTGTGAGTTGAAGTTAGACATTTAATAAACTGGCACCCTCTTAAAATAAATTGGCTAGAAATTCAAGGACCGAATGTATCGAAGCTGGAAAAGGTTCTACCTGATACTGTTCTACTCAACAAAGAAAAAATCTTCTCCATAAATCTCTGTAGCAATTCCTCATATAGAGTTGTTATGGGAAGGTAACAGAAAGGAACAGACGGGCGAAAAAGAAAGCATAGGTTACCTGGCTATCAATATAATGAGAAAAAACATGCAGTCAGATTTAGAATGGAGATGTGCAGATGAATCATGCCGGTCAGGTGAGACAAAAGTTCTGTAGACGGATCTAAATTCGAAGGTGAGTACATAAAAAAAAAACAGGTCAGTAAGGTAAAGTCAGGATGGCTTGTTTTTCAACATGGCTGCTTTCTGAAGAATTCTTTATTAAGATGCATTTTAAGTGCCTATCACATTTAATATTCTTCCAGTTTGTTGTTGTTGTGCATGTTTAGTTTCCATAAACTGTTTCTTCCTTTTAAATATGCAATGACATTTGTCTCAAGTCTGTATTCCTGGGCACAAAATGAAAAATTGTCCTTACGGTAAGTGAATGAAAAAATAAATAAACAAACAAACCATGTCTATCACTTTGTTGTTGAGATACAAGCTCTGAGGAAGTAAGATGGGTCTGCTCAACTTGACAGCTATCACGTTGAACTTCCTTGGAAAATGGGATACAACTACAAAGCGGCTGGAAAAAAATTGCCCATAGCCATACCTTCAGTATATGTAAGTTGGCCTGCTCAGGGGACCAAATCTCCTGGAATGTATTCCCCAAGAATTGCCCACTCTATCCAATCTGGGAAGTAGCCATGGTCACTGTGGGCTTGGGTGGAGAAAGAAGACATGCTGGGCTAGCACAGTTGTTTTGACTGCATCCACCTGGAAAGATAACCTTTGCTTGAGTTATTATTTTTATAGATATCGGTTGAGAGGGTTTATCACTGTGTTCATAGCATCTATTCTTGGTAAGGAAGTAGGACTATTGCCATTGACATTAACCCCAGAACTTGCAGAATCAATCCTGCTGATATTTTGGTACAATCAATTATTTTCTGAGCTATTGTTTGTACTCTGTAAAGGGGTAAAGATACTAGTACAGACACAGTATTGGACAAGCCTACTGCACTTAATCTCAAATTTGTACCAGTAAAAACTTGGTTGGAGTGATGAGTCCATCATCCCAAAATGGAAACATCTGGGATCCTTGCAAAGTTAAGTGAGATGCCAGTACTATTATACAGTTGCTAAACACCCTGTGGGCTGTGGTTAGGCCAAAAGGCTGAACTCTGAACTGGTAATGAGTGGCTACCAGCCAAATTGTAACTACCTCCTGGACCACCTATTTATTATATGTGATAGTACTAATCCTGAAGGTCACTCTATCTCATCCAGATGTCCTGCTCAGAAGGGGAAATTGGACTGAAGTAAGACTAATTAGGACTTAGTGTGCCGAACAGAATTGTTCAACACGCTGAGACTTAAAATCGATCACCAGTATCCTATTTTATTTAGGCACTAGAAGAATCTTGAGTCAGTTATGGATTCTATTGTTCAAGAGGGAACTGTCGGATGACTCTATGCTGCTTCTTGAGTAACAGGGGTGGAAGGGAAAAAGGGAATGATATAATCTCAGCAAAAGATTCTCTGCAAGGAAGTGTCCTTCGTTATGATTAGCCATGCTTCCTAGGAGATTCCAGACTGTCTGCAGAGGGCGGCACAGAGAGCTAGCATGGTCTAACAGAAGTATCTCTAGACTCTTGGAATTGTGAGAGTCCTCTGTAGTGGGAGGTTTTCAGCTATCACTCCCTTCTGTGCCTTGGGGTGAACCAAATTCATGTGCATCCTGTAAGGGACCCTGAGACTTCCTGCAACACATACCTAGACCTCCCAACTGATTAGTGGGGAAAAAACGTTGAAGGGACAGAAAAAAGGCTGCCCACGGCAGGTAGGATCTTTATGTCCTTACCTGTGGGGCCAAACCGAAGACAAATGTCAAAGGTAGCATTGATCAATGATGACTTAAAAGACAGCACAAAATCATCAAGGCTCATCTAGGCATGTCTTTCTAATGGAAATGCCTGAACCCACAGCTCTAGAGATGTTTTCTGCAGTATGCAAAATAAACGACATGGATGAAAAGGATATTGTCCGTAGGGTAGCCTGAGAGAGACTACAGTGAAGATGAGCATCAGCAATTTTGGTTCGAGAAAGTGAATTATATAGTCCGTAAATCAAATCTGTCTGTAGCCTCTTAAAAGATACTTTAGGATTGAATGGCTGTGTAGGTGGTACAAGTGGGTAGGATCCAAAAATAGATCCTGTGTACCCTGTAAGAGAAAAGCGACAAACTGGGACCTCCCCCCAATAGTCAGAACCAAAGCTTTCAAGGAAAGAAGGTAAAAGGTTGGGACTGAACAAAAAAACTCTTACATCTGGTGTTCCAGACTCACTCTGATCAGACGGTATCTACAAATAAAAGGTCAGGTATATCTAAAGAATAAATGAGAGTACCTTTCTTTTATCCAATTCTGAACCTCTCTGAGGGTACCACTGGCCAGGTAGGAAAAGGAGGAAAATTAAACTTAGCAGACACACTCACAAATCCATGAGAGAGCAGAATTGCTAAGATCTCCATCTGGATTTGAACCACAGAAAATTTCACATCATCTTACCCACATCCTGAAAAAAGTTGAGCGTGAAGGGAAAATTGAAAGGAAAGGAGCTAATCAACACAAGTGCCAAGCCAATCAGATCACAGTAGGACTTAGGATCCGAAGGAGGTTTTAAGATTTTTGTATCCCAAGAGTTTGGATGAGAAATCTTTCAAATTCTCTGGAATAAGACGTGTGTCTGTTGGATCCAAAGTAGAAGTAACAACCAAAGCCTGTTGGATCCAAGGAGAAATTAGGATCCAAAGAGGATCCTAGGGGCTTTGGATTTGAAAAAAAAACTTCCTAGTTTCTCTGGAGTCAAACTTCTGTCAGATCTGAAAGTTTAGGATCCAAAGGAGGCTGAAAATGCTTTGGATCCAGAAAGATTTGATCCAAAATCTTTCCATCTCTCTGTAATAAGACTTATGTCTGTTGGATCCAAAGGCTTAGGATTTAATACAGAGGTAACAGCAGACCTGTCGGATCCGAGGAGAACTTAGGCTCCGAAAAGAGACCTAAAGGACTTCGGATTCATAATTATTGTCTGAAGATAAAAATGTCTGTCGGATCCAAAAAAAAACTTGGGATTTGATGATAGGAGTAGAACCTGTTGGATTCAAGGAGGATTAAAGATCTGCAGGAGATCTTAGAGATGTTGGATCTGAGGAGGCTGGATCCGAACTCTTTCAGACTTTTTTTTTTGATGGTTTATAATGAAGATGAAGCCAAAGAATTTGAATATCTGGACCTTTTGAAGGGTCCTTAAATATCGAACTCCAGCAATGTTCTGAGAAAAAGGTAGTTAGCAGCAAACCTTTCAATATTAATTTATTTCTTCTTTTGTTCAAGTCCTGAAGAACTGTGTGGTCAAATCCAATGATGGTCAGATCGGACATAGCTGTGGAGGCAGTTTTTGTTCTTTCTTTTTGGTTCTGAAGAAGCAGGGACTAGAGAAGCCACGAAACTAGAACTTTTGACAGGTCTTTAAATTTTGTATGGGGGGGGGGGGGGTTGAGCCCCACCAACGGCTTTGGAAAAAAAAAAGATGGCAGTAAAGCCGTCAACATCAGCTTATTCTTTCCCGTCTGCAGAAACTTGTGATAAAAACTGAAGTTGTAAACAATGTAAACCTAGACTGTAGCAATGGAATTTTAAAGATCTACAATGAATCTTATATAAAAGAAATATTGATAGCAATAAAACACTTGACACCAAAATGGAAAAATAAAGTTGTAAAATATGCCATCACAATAACAGAGAAAAAGAGCTGGTAAAAGACAAAAAAAAGCTTTGGGATTTTCTCCATTAATACTTACAGAACATTTCAAAAGGTAAAGGGAAAGAGACTTTTTCCTAGAAGTAAATGAGAATAAGTCAATAAATTTGACTTCAGATTAAAAGTGAAGAAATAGTACTTCTGTAAAGTTAGAAAGAAAAAATAAGAAGAAAACTTATCTTTCACAGAAAATGTGAGAGCTGAAGGTGACCACATCTGAATTCTAAAGCAGTAAAAGAGATCTGAGAGATGTTAGGGCTGTTGCACTATGGGTAGGGAAGGAGCTAGAGAGTTTGTTGGTGGCCATGAGCTAGAATAACAGCAGAGCCAGGTCCGAGTATTGGATCCGAACCCATACATTGAGGAAAAATGAATAGTGACGTCATCAGATTGTATGTCAAGATTTTTTATGGAAGTTAAAAAATAATAAGTTGCCAGTAAAAGAAAACATGCCTTATAAAAAAGTAAATGAAAGGATATGCCATTTTTGTGGTGAATTAGTAACAGCAGAGCATGTTTTCTTAACATGTAAAATAGGACTAATAGAAAATAATATTGTGAGAGAATTTCAAGATTATAAACAGATAAATATGGTTATGACTGAATATGGATTTTATGGGAAATATAGTAAAGACTATGTTAGTAATTTGGATAGAAAAATGTTTTGTATTATATAGATAATATGGAATGAAAGACTGAGATTATGGTTAATGTAAAGTGGATATTACAACGCAATACAGAAAATCAAATGGTGGTTGTGGAAAAACTAGTGGGGGTCTATACAAATGTAAAATTTTGTCAGTGATGGAGAAATGTAAATTTAATGTAATTTTTGTAAATATGTAAATTGGATACAGTTGGATAATAAAGGACCTCTAATATTTTTGATAGGTGCCGTGAGATCTCTTATAGCCACCTAAGCTACCACCAACTCAGGCAGATGGGGCCTCATTTTAATGTCTCATCCAAGAGATGACACACTTAAGTGTGTAGCACCACCCCTTAATGCTGTACTGCAGTAAGAGTAATCCACCTACCTAGTGTGGAAAAGAACCCACAGCCTTCAACACCAAAGACTGGGTGCATTACCTGTTATGCCACTAACACAACACCGTGCATACGCGCGCGCGCGCACACACACACACACACACACACATTTATTTACATATATATATATATATTTATACATGTATATATTTTTATAGCAAGTGGCCTTCCGAATCCCTAAACATGATTGGTCAAAACCTGGAACCAAATAGGCCATTAATTTTGCACAAAACCCAGAAAAAAAGAATGGACAACACAGAGTCTCTATGGAGTGAAATCATCCAGCTGTAAAATTTCCAGTGAACTACTGAGTTGGACTCCCATGCTCTGACCTTTGCTATCTCCTTTGATACCTGCTAAAATAGCGGTCAAATTGCAACAGCTGAAAAGTACAAAAAAAAAAATTACAATCTTTATATATATATCTTACATCTTTTCCATTGCTAAAAAGGATAACAGAACCTGGGCATCCTAGGTTCATTTAGTGATTTGAGCCACTGTTGAATTAAAGTGGGGAGGATAGGGGTGCCTATTCCGGAGGGATGAACCACGGGCATCTAATGTCGAAATCCTCTGAAGGAGAGTGAGCAACATAAGGATGGCCCCTGAACAGGCATCTGGTCAATGAGCTGCATATCTGGTAGCCTTTAACACTGATACACAGGAGTGTGTACTTCCACAGGAGAAGGCATCATGGCCCATTTAGTGACATGGTTGTATGTCTTCTGCCTTGGGGATGGGTCAGGCATACACCATATGCCTCACCATCAAGATACCAGTGAGGGCACGAAGTAACCCTGTGGTGGCCTGGGCAACAGCAGTCCTGGATGACATTCACTCATGCTGAAGATACTTGGCATGAGGAAAAGAATAAGCTGAAATGTGCTAAAGGAAGGCCTGTGGTCATTAGGCACAAAGGAAAAAGCACATAGAAAAGAATATCACAGTTCCACTACACCCTCCACAGTGTTACAGTTCCAGTCAAAGCAGTAGTTAAGACGACACAGAACAGTGCTGGACAGTCAGCATGTGGTGCATCTCAAAGTGCAAAGCAGAATGTTATAGCTTCAGGCACTCGGGTTTCTTCCCACATTGTAAAAACAGTAGGTGGACTGGACACTCTAAATTGGCTACAGGTATGAGTTTGAGTGTGTACTGTGGAAGAACTACAGCAACAGGGCTAGCTACCTGGTGGTTAAACCTTTCCACTAGATGATTGTCTCTCTTGAAGTGACGCACCAACACCATGTGGAAAAATGGGGATGTGGATGGATGGATTTGTGTGTGTGTGTGTATGTGTGGGTGTGTGCCACCCTGTTGAACTTTGCTCCTTACCTCTGCGGTAGTGCGATTTCTGATTTGGTATATTTAGTTAAGGGGGGTGTGGGGGGGTGAAGCCCTCCACATGGGTGGGTTTACTTTCCTTCGGTTTTACTTTTTTTCAGGATGGCTAAGCGGTTACTTACCTGGAGTGGGAAGTCGGTGTTCTGCAGTTGCCGGCCTTTTTGTCTTGGCTAACAAAGTTGGGTAAGTGAACTTTCGGTCTACTGAAGAAGACCCATATATATATATATATATATATATATATATATATATATATATATATATATATATATATATATATATATATATATATAATATATATATATATATAAATACACACACACATCTCTATATATATATATATATATAGGACTATTGAAAGAAAGTTCAAAAGTCCTAATCCACAATCACTGAACACACTTTAACGAAAGCGCTTTCACCTTAGGAATGTCAGTTACTGTGTGGTGGGGATGACTGCTGTTGGCATGCAGTAATGAATTTTTGGAGAAAGTTTTCCTGTACAAAGTAGTATCCATTGTGCCATCCAAGCTTTAATAACTTTCACATCCAAAAATTCAACTGTGTGCAAATCAGTTTTTGGTATACAAAGTCTGGATATCCAAAGTGCCCATATATGTTTCTTTGAAAATCTGTAAATCACTCCTCAACAACAAAAATTGATTTGTGTCTTTTATACGAGCTGTAACATATACCAACAAAGGTTTAAGTTTAAATTCCAGATACTCAGACAATGGTTCTCTCAAAGAACCACGTCCTGTCACTATTAGACGCCTTGGGGGAGGTAGCACTTATGTATTTTGGGTTCCAGATAAAAATACTGAGGGCTAGGATCATCAGCCATCAGTTGTGTAGACAAAGTCTCAGTAATCACCCTCCCATAAACTGCCTGTTTTAATACATCTATCTGTTCTTTAAAGACCCTTGTAAGGTCCAGTGGGAGGCTCCAATAAGATGTGGCATCACTAAGATGTTTCTCTGCTTCGTTGTTATAATCTGTTCTGCTTCACACTACGGTAGCACCCCCTTTATCTGCTCTAGTGATGATCAAGTTATTGTTTTGTTGTAAATTCTTAAGGGCTACTTTTTCTCCCTTAGTCAAATTATGTTTGCCATGTTTAAACACCTCATTTTAATTTATTTGTAACCCGTGCAATACTTGATGCTCAAAAACTTTAACCACCCCATTGTATGGTGGTTGGAAATTAGATTTCTTGAATTTAAAACTTTCCACTTCACTATGAAGTGTATCCGGAGGTCTGTGGGCAAAAAAATATTTTAAATTCAAATTACGACAAAAAGTTTTTAAATCCTGAACCACATCAAAGTGTGACACATAAGTAGTAGGTACATATCCTAAACCTTTATTCAAAACCTTCAATTCCAACTATGTAAAATTATAATCAGTTAGATTAACCACCAATTGGTTTTCTGCTTCATAGGGTTCGATGGAAACCCTAGAACCATCAGCTATGTTTCCAATATCTCATTGAACATTTCTTCCATCCCTTCTATGCCTGTATTTCCTGTCTCCCCTCCTAAAGGGCCTCTAGGTCTCTTGGGTGTAGGGAAAATCACTGATTGGGGTTCAGTTCCCTCTTTCTCCGTATCTGTATTCGAATACCCAGATGACAACTCAGAATTACTAGACAAATCTAAGTTATTTCTTAATACAGATCTAGCTCTCTTTCTTTATGGCCCATTACTACTCTTTTGACTGTCAGAAAACCTGACCGTTCTCTTTTTACCTTCTTCCAAGAGTAAGTAGTTTGATTTTTATAGTTATTAAGGTCTCTGATATTTTTTGATCTTTCTTTCCTGTAGCACTTTTTCACATTTATTAATTTCTTTCACATAATTAGCATATTTATCCAAATAACTTGTTTCAGTTGCATGGCTAATAGTTTTTTCATAACAGTCGTTCAACTTGGAAGACAACGATGCCTGTTGTTGGTCATAACAGTCTATTAGGAGCTTAATAAACATCTTAGACGCCATCTGCTGTATCTGACGCCATTTTTTCATGAATTCCTGGTTATCAGACCCAACCCCTGATTCCACATAAATTCTTAAACCCCTAGGGGCAACTTCTGCTTTTAAGTATGCTTTCAACAACTTACAATGCCAGACATTAGACCTCACATTTTTAGTATTATTAACCAATTCCACAAACTGTTGCTCTAACCCAGTAGTTTTATAACCTTATTCATTGGGGAGGGCCACTGCCTTCCATACTAAACAATGATAAATCATCCACATCTGTGGCTAGCCTATCCAAAAATTGTTTCAAATTTTGTGTTTCTGCCATTATAATTATGTGCCTAATTAAAGTTGCCCTAAGTCTCTGTTCCTGGTCATCCCTCAGTACGACTTTTTTATGTATATAAGTAATTCTTAATATTCTTATATTCAAAAATATTATTTCAGAAAGTCACGTGTTTGCAAAAAATGTAAATTGCCTTGCCCCCACTAATATATCTACCTAATGGTTTATCGCTTCAACCATTCATCTTTTGTAAAATACATAGCTTGTTATAATATTCATTTACTAATAGCATTGTGCTTGATTATACTGCTAAATCACATTGAACTCACATCTGATGAAATACATAACAAAGAAATCCATATACATTTGGCCGTTAGTAAAGGTCTAAACATTATTATATGTCTGTAAATAGTCCATTAAATCAGTACCCCTCCAAGTCTGTATCTTTAGTGAAAATGTCCACAAACTAATAGGCACAAAACAAGACGAGCGTACACTGCAAAGTCCAACAAGGTTTAATAGCGGAGTAAAACAAGCTTACAGCAGTCAGCAGTCTGGTGCACATTCCGGTAACTGCCAAGCAATAAAAAGTTAAAAACAATCTGGCTGCACAGAATCCAAGTCACAAAGTGTAAAGTGCTTTTCGTTAGGAAACGCTTCTCCTAACTTCTTCAGACAATAGTGCTCAGAAAGAAAAAACAAGTTTAAGGCGAAGGGCACCATCCAATACATACACTGATGACGCTAAGGCGAAAACTTGTTTGCTTGTGAGGTGGCTTGGCCTGTCAGCCATTAAAGTTGGGCTTTGCACCTATTCCTGGTCTCTCTGTGTTGTTTTCCTTTATGGATGATGGTCATTTATGCTGGATCTTTTTTGTGTAGTATTTATTGTTGGAGTTCTGGGCATTTTATCACCGTGTTTGGTATTTGTTGGTTTTATATCTATACATCTATGTATATATATATATATATATATATATATATATATATATATATATATATATTTATTGTTTGTCTTTTCGGCTTTTCCCGGTTAGGGGTCGCCACAGCATAACTCCGGTCCGCTAATGATTGGCAGTAGGTTTTTATGGTGCCGAGTTGCCAGCCCGACGCCCAACCTTCAGCGAAGGCATGCCCATTCACGCATGTCTTTTGTAGGCCACTCGACCGCAGGGAGGGCATGCAGACTCCACAAAGAAGGCACTCCAGCCAAGAATCGAACAGTAGAACCTCTTGCTGTGAAGCAACAACGCTACCGCTGTACCACTGCGGCATATATATATATATATATATATATATATATATATATAGACACACTCATACACACATAGATAGATATACATTCATATATGTGTGTATGTGTCTGTGGGATCGGTATTGATCCCCAAAGGAACTTTTCACTGAAGCACAAACAGCCGGGCATACTTCCGCGAAAGTGCTTTTTACTGAAAAAGCACTTTCGCGGAAGTATGCCTGCAGCTAGAGGGAGTCGTGGGGGAATGACTGTTGTGGAGATCGTACTACGGTGCGGATAAGGGAATATTCCCTTTTCCTCACTGTATTGCTTGGAGTCAGAATATTAAAGTGGGGGTGTGTGGGAGGCACAGCCCCCCCCCCACATGAGGGGTGCAGGGGGGCTTGCCCCCCTGCATAAAAGTAGATTTCTTGTTTTTTTTTTTAAACGCACTTTAATGAAAGTGTTTTTTTTTTTTGGTGAAAGCGCTTTCGTTAAAGTGTGTTCGGTGATTGTGGAGTCGGACTATTGAACTTTCGTTCAATAGTCCTAGAGCCATATACATACATACATACATATATATACATACATACATATATATATATATATATATATATATATATGTGTGTGTGTGTGTGTGCTTTTTTTGTACTAGGAAATGACACAGGGGGCTCCTTTACTGGTGTCTGAAATAATCTTCAAAATAATGAATTGCAGCTTTGGTGACTTGATCAACGTATGGGATTTTTTTTCTTTTTCCACGTCCTGTTTTAATTCAGAGAGGTCTTAAGTTTTCATGTTCCCAAAGACTGAAAAGTAGCAGAGATTTCTCTTTTAGGAAGGGTTTCCTCTACCATCACCTCAAATTCTTATTCTTCAGCCAGCCTTCTTTAGATTTTTAATTTCTCTTTTTTAAAGAACAAACTTTCAGAAACTTTATTCTCTTTATTCTTGTGCTTCACCTGAAGCATATGCACAGATCACAGTTTCTAAGTAGGTATTCCACCAAAAGGAAAAATAGTGTGCTTTGTGTGAAAATCAACACCTTTCAGAGGAAGAAGAAAACCAGAGACAGGTGTGAGGATAGAGAGGGACAATATGATTTATAGTCAGATAATCAAAAGGAGATTGGTCAAGTGTTACTGACAGAGAAGTTGACTGAACTTAGAAACAGACAAGCAGATGACACGCACTCTCTCACACTCTCTCTCTCACACACACACACACACACACACACACACACTCTCTCTCTCTCACACACACACACTCTCTCTCACATACACACTCTCTCTCTCTCACACACACACACACACACACTCTCTCTCTCTCTCTCTCTCTCTCACACACACACACACACGCTCTCACACACACACACGCTCTCTCTCACTCACACACACACACACACACACACACACACACACACACGCTCTCTCACACACACACACACACACACACGGTCTCTCACACACACACACACACACACACACACACACACACACACACACACACACACACACTCACTCTGTCACACACACACACACACACACACACACACACACACACACACACACACACACTCTCTCTCTCATACTCTCGCTCTCTCTCACACTCTCGCTCTGTCGCTCTCTCTCACACTCTCGCTCTCTCTCACGCACTCTCTCTCACTCACGCACTCTCTCTCACTCATGCACTCTCTCTCACTCATGCACTCTCTCTCACTCATGCACTCTCTCTCACTCATGCACTCTCTCTCACTCATGCACTCTCTCTCACTCTCACAAATACATATATTGAACAAGCAAAAACATGTTGTGTGAGGGGTGTTTGCCATTATAGCTCAAAAATGCATAGAAACACTTCACCTATAAACTTCTGGAATATAATCAACTCAAATGTCTCTGTATCAATCGATACTGGATGATCCAGAGGCAAAGAGAAGGCAACTTTTCAAACAGGATAAAAAGTGTAATGGATGTGTTTTATATCCCTCTTGTGGAGGATGTAGGGTCACAAGCAGTGCAAAATACATGGAGCACAAAGAACAGTATTCGACTGCAAGAAATAAAGTACAGCAAAAGTGGGTAGAATTGTATTTCAGTAGTTAAGAGTTAAACCTCTGCTCAGTAAATGTGGAACTGACATTGTCTGCTAATGTCTTTGTGGGCTTTGTCTGGATAATGTGGTATCACCCAACTCCAAATAACTACTGTTGACTGGTTATCTAAACTGCTCTTACCCTTGCTACTGTGTCTCAGATTCTGGATAAAAAGCATGTGGAAAAAACACTAACTCACTTACCTGGTTTAAAAAAAAAAAACAATGCACCCAAAACAAATAAATACAAACATATGTAAATAAAAAAGTAGGGCAACAGCATAAGTAAGCATCTTGGTAGGGCATGCCACTTTTACTGAGACACATACAACAGCTAGAAAATGCACATATAAATAAATAAATAAATAAATAAAAAAAACTTACCATATAGTCTGTGAACACGCACATATATACATATACATCTCGAAACAGGTAAGAATGAGATACATGTCAATACTCAAAACATAAATTGTACCTGTGAAGGAGAAAAAGGCAATGTCTTCACTGGAGTGCGTTTTTGTGTAGTAATATCTATGACAGAACTACTTGTGTTGGTCAGGTGGCTTGGTAGCTGCCTTTTCTTCTTCCTTAGGATAGCAGGTGGAGTATTAAGTTTGACAATGGATGGGGATGCCAAAGAAACAACTTCAGATTCTGTACCATTACATTCTTTGGGCAGATCAGATATTACAGTACAATCAAACTGATATTCTGCAGTCTCTTTATCATACTGCATGGGTACATATTTCTCTGGAGTTTGTGCTGAGTGTGATGTGGTACAAGAAATATCAAAACTAGTGACATCACTCCATGACAGTGAATCCTATGAGAAGAAAAACAAAAAAAATAAACACTTTACTGAGCATTTTATAATTATTTAATTGCAATTCAGATTATAAACAAGAAATATTCTACTCTCCATTTCATAGCTACCTATTCCTTTTAAAATGCAAGTTCTTTTATGTACTCAGAAAATTGTAGCTGAGCCATGAAAGACATTGCGCGTGCCTGCAGAAATCTAGCTTAAAGTTATGTTCCAACGAATACTCTAACAGGAAATGAAAATAATGCTACCTGTGATTTAATAAATATTTAAGGGGAAGTTGTAACACTTCCTACTACTAGCAAAGGGGGTTGGGGAAGGGAGTGAGACTATCTTTCACATGATCATGTTGATGCAGCTAGACCCGTTCACTTGCTTCCCTGAAGTAGTTGAAAAATAATGCTGATTAATTCTGTCCATTTGAACCAGTTCATCAAGTTTGTTAATAATGATGTTTGATACTTACCTTCATTATTTCCACTTTTACATCTGTCCCAATATCCATTGATCTCAAAAAAAAAAAAAGTTTGAATTCAATGTTTTCAATGAGTCCCTTCTTGTTTATTTCACCTTTAGCTGATGTCTGCAGGTTTGCTTTTACAATTGCTGGCCCTTCAATCCCTTTGCTTTTTGCATCCCATCTGTTGCAGTGGTGATGGGAATCTTTGTTGTAACATCTACTTTTTCCTGTGTTTGCTACCAATAAGAGAGACAGAACTGAAAACTTTCTCCTAGTGGCAAAGGGGAATGAAGACAGGGCTGCAGTAATCTAGATGGGATCAATTGATATTTTCCTTCTTTTGTGGAGCCTGAAGAAGCTATGATAGTTTCCTTTTGTATTGCTTTTGGTTACAAGGTTGATGGCTGGTCTATCCTTTGAAGATAAAGGCCTCAGTGCACACTATGAATAAAAATGCAATTCTACCACTTTGAAATTGAGGGAGTTAAAACACAGTACATTTCCTTAAAGGACTGGAAAAAATGGACAGGTATTTTCCCACTTAGTGATTATGTGATCAGATGGCTGATCTAAAATAAAGTTTTTATTTACTGGAGCACTTAACAACTGAAATCCATCCATCCACAACCCCTTTTTATTCTGGATAAATTTCATTTTTTAGCCAGGTGTGCATTCTCCTAACACCCTGGCATTCTTGATCTAGGGATTATATATACAGAGTTACATGCGCACTTTGAATCCATTTTGATCCATCGAAGGCAGTTTCGACAAATGCAAATAAACTGAAACCGCCTTCAGTAAACATTGAAACATTATATTTATATATATATAGATATATATATATATATATATATATATATATATATATATATACATACATACATATATATATATATATATATATACATACATACATATAAATATATACACACACATACATACATACTTTTTTTTTGCAGGGAGGCAACCTACTCAACCCCTTCTCTTCACTGTTGCAGTATTCTTAACATGGAGGATCCCCTGCCAATGGGGGCCCAACATCTTAGCAGTATACCAGGGTCTATATTATGACATCGACAGCTAAAAACTCCGGACACCCTTACCTCAACGCAGTTTAACTGAAACCAGGAAATGTCAAATGGCAAGAACAGTAATTGTTTTTCCCAGGGAAAAACATCGCTGGGCCAACAAAAAAACAACAGACACCACCACCCCTACTTAAATATACCTACTTCAAGATCGCACTACAGTGGAGGAAATGTCAAACTCCCGACAATGGCCCAGCGATTTTTTTTCCTTGGGAAAAAAATTGCTGTCCTGGCTGTTCGAGATTTCCTGCTTTCGGTTAAGCTGTATCGAGGTAAGGGTGTTTGGTGTTTTAGCTGTCGGTCTTCTGATATAGACCCAGTATACCAAAGCCTTTAGATTGTCAACAGCACACCATATGTCACATGTATGCTTCCTGCACAAGCTGTAGGGTGAAAATGTGACGTCCGGACGTATCATCCTCAGACCTGAGAGCCCCAGGAGGAACGTTATCCCTAGTATACCAGATGGTAACATACACATCCATAGGGACAAAATACCCGGGGAAGGACAAAGGGAGTGAATACTACAACAGTGAAGAGAAGGACATTTATTGTTATGGTAAGATTTTACATAACTGTACTATGCCCTTCCATTTCACTGTTGCAGCATTCTTAACATAAGGAAGAGTGCAAAAGCTCAGAAAGCAGTTAGGGAGGAGGAAGGGCCAACAGACCCTTTTAGGAACCCATGAAGAATGGCCCTAGCATAGCACTGGATATGACATCCAACTTGTAGTGCTTCGTAAAGGTATGCACCGAAGACCACGTAGCTGCCTCAAGGATAGAATTAGTATCCAAACCCTTGAAAAATGCATCATAAGAAGCAGTAAGTGGGTCCAGGTTATGAGAAAGACACCTAGCAGGAAAACCTCTTCCATTTGGACAAGTAGGATGTCCAAGTAGTGGGTTTTGTGGCCTCCTGCAGAACCTGAAGCACGTCTTCAGAAAAAAGGTGCCTATAAGAAATCTAAATCTTATCACCCACAGTGGTAGCTGAAGAGTGGACAGGTGGGGATGGATGAGAAATCCCTTGTCTTCTGTGAGAAGATCCACATTGTGAGGTAACTTGTGATAACTGTCCTTGGCTAAGTGCAGAAGAAGAGGGAATCAATGCTGTCTGGTCCAAAGGGGAGCCACCAGCAAGATTTTGGAAGCATCCTATTTTATTTTGCACAGGACTTTTGGAATGAGAGGAAGGGGAGGGAGGCCATAAAGAAACACCCCATTCCATAAAAAACAGTGTCCATCTTCCAGGCCAGAGGACATGGAGTCCTGGCACAAAATTGAGGAAGCTGCCTGTTCAAATGGGAGACCAAGAGATCTACTTGAGAAATACTGCACTGGTGGACAATGTCCAGAAACACATCCCTGTGAAGCACTGACTCACGAGATTGTGTTATGGACCTACTCAGGCAGTCTCCCACAAAATTCTGACTTGAAGGAATGTACACCACCTGAAGTTTGACTTGATACTGAATCGCTAACTCCAAAACCTGGAGTGCCAACCTGCAAAAAAGACAGGTCCTTGTCCTCCCTTGTTTGTTGACATACCACATCACTGTGGTGTTGTCTGTAAAGATCTTTAGGAGCCCTTGAGAAAACAGAGAATGGAAAGCAGTTAGAGCCAACACAAGAGCTCTCATCTCCTTGATACTGATGTGCTTCTTCTGTTTCTGAGGAGACTAAAGGCCTTGCACCTTTAGGTTTCTGAAGGAAGCCCCCCAACCCCCGTCTAAGGCATCTAAGAACAACTCTTGAGAGAGAAAAGGGGGTTGAAGTGGAAGCCCTAGATTCAAAGTCAGTTGCTGAATCCACCACTGAAATTCCAACTTGAGACATGGAAGAAGAATTGGAAACGCTAGAGGATGAGAATAATGAACCCAGATTAACTTTAGATAACCCTTCTCATGTACCATCTGACAAAGGGAAGCATAGGGATGGTGGATGCCATGAATCCCAGAGCCCTCAGGAATTCCCTGGCTGAAATCAAAGCCAGAAGAAGAAGGAACTGAGAAAAGGAAATCAGAGTCAAAGCCTTGAGAGGAGGCAGGGATGCTAGCTTAGGAACTGTCTGGATCCTGCATTCCAAAAAAAGCATGATCCTGTGACGTGGACAGGAAGGACATAGAAAATTTACAGTGAAGCTCAGTCTTTGCAACAGTGCAATGACCCACTGAAGGTGCTGTAAAAGAATCTCTGGAGAGGAGACTTGAATAAGCAGGTTGTCTAAATAAAGAAAGGCCTGAATGCCTTTGAGCCTGCAAAAAGCAATCACAGGAGCTAGGCATTTGGTAAATACTCTTGGGGTAGTAGAGAGTCCAAAGGGCAAAGCAGAGAACTGAAAATGCCAGGAAGCTACAGAGAAATGTAAAACCTTCCTGTAGAGGGGATGACTAGGGATATGGAGGTAAGCATCCTTGAGATCCAGAGAAACCATAAAAGTCTGAACAAGCAGTAGAGGGAACAAAGTCTGAAGGGATAACATCTGAAAGGAAGGAACCTTCAGAAATGTATTCAGGTGAGAAAGATCCAGAATGGATCTCCAAGTGCCGTCTTCCCTGGGAACCAAAAAACACTATAGAATAAAACCCCTTCCCCCTTTGAGCAGCTGTAAACTCTTGAATAGTTTCCTGAATCAAAAGACCTTGAAGCACCTCTAAAAAAAAAAAACTTAACTAGTCTTGAGATGGCTGAGGAATGCTCATGAAGGGGGGGGGGGGGATTTCCAAACCATGAAATACCCTTGGCGAATGATGGAAAGAACCCAAGAATCCTGGGTTATGCTTAATCAGACAGGAAGAGACAAAGACGATGTGAAAGAGGAATGTGGCTGGGGAGAATCGAGTAGTCAGACAGCACCTGGTTTATCATGAAAGGAAGGCTTCTGAGCAGGATGAGTTTGTGTAGACTTAGCAGGGGGAACCCTCCTACCACCCTTCTTGCCTTCAGAAGGAGGACAACGAGACTGCCTTCTAACAAAAGCCTGTTTATTGGGATAGTTTCTCTGGAAATTTGGCACAGGAGAAACAAAAATATGTTTCAGGTCCTGTAACTCCTTGCCTTTTTCCATTTATGGCCCAGAGGAGCATCCATCAACTTAGCCTTAATATCATCAGACAAAGGTTGAAGCTGTAGCCAGGTTACACCTCTAGACTGGCTAGAGAAGAAAACTCTATGGAGCTACTCCAAAGTCCAAATTACCATGGGTAAGACCCCCCCCCCCTTCAGGTCATCATCAGTTACAGGTCCCCTGCCATGAACCAAGATACCCACGCAGCTTATTTAGACCTACTTAGGACAATTAAGGTATACCCTAACACCCTAGTCATGGGTGACAAACTATCCTTCCATTAAATGGGAAACTTGTACAAGCTCAAACTCACTTGCACAAAAGTTCCAGGAGTTTGTTAACTCAAATGCCCTGGAAAAAATAGTGCACCACCCCACAAGGGGCTCCAATACCCCAGACGTGGTTCTCACCAATATGAGTGACCAATGCAACGTCTCAAATGTAGGACCCACACTAGTTAAATCCAACCATAAATCAGTCATTTTTGAAGTAGAAATAGCACCAGAACTTCTCAAAGGAGAAGTCAGGCTAAAAAAACTTCACCAAAGCTAACTATACTCTCCTAAGGGAAGGCATAATAGACTTCCAAGCTCCAGTTTCCACATATGGCATTGACAGTTATACTAAAGTATACAATGATGACCTGTATAAATATCTACACAAATGTATAGACACAGCCGTGCCAGACAAGATTAAAGCAAGATCCCCAAGAAAAACAAATCATCCTGGTGGATGTCTAGCATTAATAAATTATACAATAAGCAAAAGAAGATGCTGTCTAAAAATACAAAAGTGAGATCCCAGAACTGGAAGATCACCCTCCTCAGCCTAAACAAGAAAATAAGACAACTCATAAAATCTTCAAAGAGCAATTATGAGAAAAATTTAGCAACCATAACTAAGAATAAACATAAGGCTTTCTTCAGCTAGGTTCGCAACCTAAAAGGTAAGATACAAATGTGTGCTGAACTAATTGTAGATGGCATCACACACAATGAACTGTGAAATTGCAAACCTGCTAGCAGACAGGTTTGGTGAAAATGTCACCCCCCCCCCAAGCATACAACAATCCATGTCTTCATCATCTTCTCCTCCCTGCATCTCCAAAGAGAAAGTCATCAATGTTCTCTCCAAGGCTAAGAACACAGCCTCCATGGGACCAGAGGGCATTCCGGGCTGCCTTCTTAATGTTCTAAAACAAGAGCTAGCTATTCCATTAGGCTCTCTGTTCAACCACAGCCTGAGCACCGGCTTTGGCGCACTGAATGGAAAACAGCAACTGTTGTCCCCTCCACAGAGGCTGCTCAGCAACAGACCTATGTAACTATAGACCCATAAGTTTAACCAGTCTCATCTGTAAGGCAATGGAATGAGTCATCATGGACCTCATAAATAAGGATACAGGTGACCTCCAAACCCTGGATCCATCCCAGTTCGGTTTTGTCAAGGGCAGATCATGCCTGCTAAACCTGGTGGACTTCTACAAGAATGTGACCAGAACCATAGATGAGGACAAATCCATGCACACCGCCTATCTTAACTTGGCAAAGGCCTTCAACACTATCTCACATTCGTGCATCACTGACAAACTATCCCAGTCAACCCCTATGTTGCTAGGTGGGTTGCAAATAAGCTCACAGATTGACAACACCCAGTCAAAGTGGGAGAATTTACCTCTATCAGCACACCTGTCCCCACTGGGGTCCCCCAAAGGGTCAGTTCAGGGCCTGCTCTTGTTTGACATATACTTCTCAGAAGTCCAGGCCACAATGGAGGGGCTGTGACTAACCATGTTCGCTGTTGACTGCAAATTAGATGCTATCATTGAATCCCCTTGCGATATCAGTGTATTTCAAAAGGGGCTTACACAGACCAATGACTGGTGCCCAAAGCCATGGTCTTTAAATACTAAAAAATGCATAATCATTCTCTTCAGTAAAAACAATGTCCCTGCCGATTATAAATGAAACAATAACACCCTAAGTACCAATTCAGTAGTGGGAGACCTGGGAACACAAGTTGACTGTGACCTCAACTTTGACCACCATGTAGTCTATTGTGGTGAGGAAGGCCATTCCACATCATTCATCTGATTAGCAAAGGCATTGCCTCAAGAGCAAGAGAGGTTATAACTCCCCCTGTACTCTTCCTTCATCAGGCCTATCATTGAATATAATGCTCGTTTGATATGTACCATACCAGGCACCTGCAGCAACTTGAGAGACCTCAAAGATTTCTAACCAAGAAAATTCAGGGTCTCCTACACATCTTATATGGTCAGACTGAAGTCACTGTCACTGTACAGACAACTTGTGTGTGATTTACAGGCATATCTCTGACACAAATCTAATGGAAATGCTACAAATCTATAAGTCAAATGGTACTAAAGTCAGCCGTTCCAGGGGCCTCAATCTAGCCTGTGATATAAACAGGGCCTGTTGGACTGACAGATATATATCTCACAGGTTGTCACTCCTCTGGAACAGGCTTCCACTCTATGTCAAGCAGAGCACCTCCATGACCCTGTTTAAGCGCAATCTGTACAACTGGATCTGAGACCATAAATTTCTGCCAGGGATTGCCTCAGATTCTCTCCTGGACATGGGTAGTCATTACTGGAAAAAACCTTGAGCATAGATGACATCTCATATCTAGTATAATATTGGGATTTAATGGCTTGGCTTGTAAAGACCCTCAGGTCAATAGCCTATTGACATCCTATGAACCTATTATCTTTTTTTCCTCTTCTGTCGCTATTGGAGCTCCTCTAGCAATTAGTATAAGTACTCCACTTTTTCTTTGTCTCTGATACTCTGTTGACGGTCCATCCTGAAATCCTTTCTTTATCAAATTCACATGCTCAGTTCTTTCCAAATGTGTCTCCTGTAACATTGCTATTTGTACTCTGCACTTCTTAATATAATTCAATACACTTTCCTTTTTGTCTATACATTTGAGACCATTCACATTCCAAGACAATACAGAAAGTGTTGCCATTATGATGAGGTTATTATTCCCATCTATTACATGACAACTTTTTCAGATGTTTATTTCCAGCTTTTATAATACTTGCACCCACTACTGTTTTGCAGGTTTATCTTTTTATACAGTTTGATTCTTGTCCTCTCCATTAGAACCTATGCCACATTTTGCAAGGCTTTTTGTTTTCATGAAAACCCTAAAGTAAAAAAATAAAAAAATAAATAAAAACAAGCATACCCCAGAACACCCCCATAAATTATTGACTTAAAAAAACACACAAAACTATCTACCTCTTCAAATAATGAATTTCCCAAAATGGACAGCTGCACACACACGGATAATCTGACCTAAAGTTAATGCTATCCATGCCAAGATGCATGTTACTGCCTGTCCTCCTACTTACACTAATTGCTGATTTTTCTTGTTTTATTTTTATCCCCCTTCCAGATGTTAAAAACAGTCTGCATCCTTTCAGAAAACATAAGCTTAGAGCCTCAAAGAAACCAGTGATCTAACTTTTTAGTGCCCTATAATCCGCTTGTCTCCATGAAAATATAAGAAAATTGTAGTCCTCCGCTTCAGATTTCTAAAGTTGTGCTGAACATTTACTCCTAAAGGAAAAATGTCATTACATTCAGTGTTTTCTTATATACTTGTTTCCACATAAAGTTTATTAGATTAAGTCAAGAGTCTTAATCCAGGCATTCACCTATGCAAAAAAAAAAAATCACCTCTCTATATATTAAGATCTGATGACTTTCACACCCCATCCTCCATCTCAACAACCCACAATTACAGCCTATTAACTTAAACAAGCTTTTATCCAGCCATTTTTTTTCTCTTTTTGCATTGCAATGCCTACATTTTCTTTAATACTAAACAAGTAGAAAAAAAACCTCTTAGTTAACCGGAACTCAAGCAACCGGCAAAAAAAAAAACTGAAATAATACAGTACAATTTTCGTGTGTTGCACTTCCTGTTTTCCTCCCACAGAAACATACCTTACATTTTTAGAGTTTTAAAAAGGAAGACAGGAATAAATTCCCTCTCTCCCCAACTTGAGAACAAGTCAAACCAAACAAATAGCAGATGGTACAGTATTAGTCAGGCTTATTATTAATAGTAACTCTCAAGCAACCAGAAACTACAGTTATCTGGCATCTACCAATCCCCATGGGTGCCGGTTAACTGAGAGTTTACTGTACCTGCTTATTGTAGTATTTTTATCACATACAATATCTAAAAATGCTTTACTACGTAACATGTAATTTCTATTCTGAAAATATTTATAGAAATACTGTTAAGAACAATCATTGTTTCACTTGCAGTTAGCTTTTTTCTTTCATCTACCCTTTCCATTAATGTTCTTCCAAACTTTAGTGACATGAAGTGGTACAAAAGCCATTCATTCCCCCAGAAGTCTATTATTTCCACTTTTTCTTTCTTATACAGCCATATTTTACAAATGTGTGACTAATGCTTTGCAATCTCACATTTACTCACTAATTTCCATGTTGTTGGTCTTCTTCCTGCTCATCTACATCTCAACTCCAGGCTCTAGTTCAATTCCAAGGTACTCTTGCTTCTTCTAGTCAACTCCTGTGCTTTTCTCAGTCTCTCAGGCATTTTCCTTTGGAACACTGAAAAAGGTTTAGCTGGCAAAGTCTCTCTATGATCTTTACTATCAGAAGAATGAAAAGCAGAGACCCTTTCTGCTTGATGCCTCACTTCTGATGAGCATAAAAATAAGTTATGTACTTACCATAATATTCCATCCATTTTCATTCTTCAACTAATAGGATCAGATCCGAACCTTGGATACGGCTTGGCCGTTTTACTAGAGCGTGGCCACCAAAAAACTCTCAAGCTCCTTCCCTACCCATAATGCACCACTCCTAACATTCCTCAGATCTTGTCTGCAGCTTGACAGGAAGCTTTTAAAAGAAATACTATAACTGGAGTTCAATACATTATTCAGATCTTGTCTGCAGCTTGACAGGAAGCTTTTAAAAGAAATACTATAACTGGAGTTGAATACAAAGGACACAGATGCCCTGAAGTATCTCATTCCTCCAGAAGTCAGTTATGAAATATGGAGGAAGTTGGTGGGTGGGGAGTTGAGGAAGAATGAAAATGGTCAACACAGATGGAACAGTATGGTAAGTACACAACTTCTTCATCTGATGTTGTCCATTTTCATTCATTCCTCAACTAATGGAACAGAGTCCCCAGCTACCTAAATTCCTGGGTGGACTCTAAGGAAGGATATTCCTGAATACAGATGAGCCAAAGGCTGTTCTTCCCTTCGAGACCAAATCTAGTGTGATATGAGTGATAAAGGTATGAGGGCTTAACCAAGTTGCACCTGCACATATATCATCCACAGTAGCACTAGATTAGAATACAGCAAAAGTTGCCATAGATCTGGCTGAATGAGCCTTTAATGGTTTTAGTAAGAGGAGATTCAATTTGTTATAGGTAAAGTAGATGCAATTTGTCAGCCATCTGCACGGGATATAAAAAGTTTACACACCCCTGTTAAAATGACAGGTTTTTGTGATATAAAAAAATGAGACCACAATAAATCATTTCATAGGTTGGAACTAGGCTATAGGCCCTAGGGCCTATAGAAGCCTAGCCATAACAATTCCCTGGCTATTTCTTCCCACACTATTTACTTCCCCGGACCCCTGTCAAGCAGTGTGACTGACGTGATCCCTTGGGTGAATTTCCTTTCTCCCATCCAGTCACCAAGATTCCTTTTGAAGACGGCCAAAGAGGTGCTCTGCTTGACATGTATGGGCAGTCTATTCCAGAGTCTGGGGAGTCTCTGGGTCAGGAACATATCCCTCCAGCATGTTTTGTTTATTGTAATGACAAGGTTTAGATCCCTGGAGTGTGTGGCTCTGAGGGATTGGGATTTCTTTAAGTGTAGCATGTCCAACAGCTCTGGGTTTGACATGGCCTTGTATGTTAAGCAGAGATCGCCTCGGAGTAGACGATATGCGACAGAGTACATCTGGAGTTTTTTAAGGCGGTCAGCATAGGGCATCTGCTTTAGGCCTGTGATTCTTTTAGTGAGGTATTTCTGCGGCCTTTCCAGTTGCTGCAGATGTCTTGAGAGGTACATACCAAATGGGGCATTGTATTCTATAATGGGTCTAATGAGGGATGAGTATAGTGGGACAATAACCTCCTTTTTTCTGGATGAAAAGCCCTTAGTGATGAGGTGTGCCACATAGAAGGATTTCCTGACTGTTGTGGCAATACGGTTATTGAAGGTGAGACCACTGTCCACCTGTGTCCCTAAGTCTCTTATCACACTTTTGGTGTTTAGTGTACTGCCACCTATGTGGTAATTCACGGGTACATGTTTTTTCCAAAAGGGGATAACTATACATTTATTGGCACTGAGCTTGAGCCCATGGTTCTGGCACCAAGCATCTGCTTCTGTAAGGCCCTTTTGTAGAGTATCGACATCATTTGGGGATTCAATAATGGCTCCCAGTTTGCAGTCATCTGCGAACATTGTTAGCCAGAGTCCCTTAGTGTTGGCCTGTACTTCAGAGAAGTAGATGCCAAACAAGAGAGGTCCCAGGATTGAACCCTGACGTACTCCACTTGTCTGGAGCTGGATTTGGAATCAGCTACTTTTACAGTGTGGGTTCTGTCAGTAAGCCAGTTGGCAACCCATCGAGTGACATAGGGATTACTGCTCAGCTTAGTAAGTTTATCTATGATTCCAGAGTGGGGGATGGTGTCAAAGGCCTTGGCGAGGTCCAGATAGGCTGTGTGGACTGCCTTACCCTCATCCACGGTTCTGGAGACTGATTCGAAGAGGTCAATCAGGTTCAGGAGACAAGATCGGCCCTTCACGAACCCAAACTAGGTGGGGTCCAGTGTTTTAAGGTTGCCAATGTCTTTGTTTATAAGTTCCATGATAATTCATTCCAAGGCCTTGCAGATCAGGCTCGTCAGTCTGATGGGGCGGTAGTTCCCGGGTTCCAAAGTGGATCCCCCTTGTGGAGTGGGATAACTGTAGCTGTACGCCACTCAGTGGGCATGAAGCCTAAGAAGAGGGTATGATTAAACATGACACTTAGGTGAGGTGCCAGTTCATTTTGTAGTTTATGTAGTACACAGCCCGGGATGTCATCTGGTCCCATGGATGCTGTATTCTTAGTTTTGGAGAGTGCGTTTTTTACCTGTGTTGCCGTTATTACCGGAATGTGGCAATCTATAACCTGTACAATTCAATTGAAAAACAAACAAATCTGTTAGGGGAAAAATATAAAAAATAAAAAACGTACAATAAGCTGGTTGCATAAGTGTGCACACCCTTAAACTAATACTTTGTTGAAAACCTTTTTAATTTAATTACAGCATTCAGTCTTCTTGGGTAGGAGTATCAGCATGGTGCATTTTGACTTGGCAATTTTGCCCACTCTTCCTTGCAAAAGCGCTCCAAATCTGTCAGACTGGGAGGCCATCTCTTGTGCATAGCCCTCTTCAGGTCACCCCACAGATTTTCTATTGGATTTAGTCTGGGCTCTGGCTGGGCCATTCCAAAACTTTAATTTTCTTCTGGTGAAGCCATTCTTTTATTGATTTGGATATACGCTTGGGGTCATTGTATTGTTGAAAGGTGAAATTCCTCTTCATCTTTCTAGCAGATGCCTGAAGGTTTTGGGCCAAAAGTATTTGGAACTGTTCATAATTCCCTCCACCTTGACTAAAGCCCCAGTTCCAGTTGAAGAAAAGCAACCCCAAAGCATGATACTTCCACCACCATGCTTCACCGTAGGGATGGTGTTCATTTGGTGATGCAAAGTGTTGCTTTTACGCCAAATGTACCTTTTGGAATTGTGGCCAAAAAGTTCAACCTTGACCTCATCAGACCATAACACATTTTCCCACATGCTTTTGGGAGACGTGATGTATTGTTTTGCAAGTTTTAGCCGGGCCTGGATGTTTTTCTGTGTAGGTTCATAGGTAGGTACTAGGCTATCGGCCCCAGGACCTATACAAGCCCAGCCAAAAAGGTACCCTGGCTTTTGCCACCCAAGAAAATTATTTTCCTGTGCCACTGTCGAGCAGAGCCACAGAAGTGATCCCCGGGGTGAATTTCCTATTTCCCATCCAATCATCATGATTTTTCTTGAAGAGTACTAATGAGGAGCTTTGTTTGATATAGATAGGTAGTTTATTCCAGAGTTTGGGAAGTCTCTGGGACAGGAATCTACCCCTCCAGCATGTTCTGTTTATTGTGGTGACAAGGTTTAGGTCCCTACTGCGTGTAGCTCGGAGGGATTGGGACTTCTTTAAGTGGAGCAATATCCAACAGCTCTGGGTTTGACATACCTTTGCGTGTTAGGCAGAGATCACCTCTGAGTAGGCGATATGCAATGGAGTAAAGCTGGAGTTTTTTGAGACGGTCTGCATAGGGCATCTGTTTGAGGCCGGTAATCCTCTTTGTGAGGTATTTCTGCAGCCTTTCCAGTTGTTGTAGATGTCTTGTGAGGTACATACCAAAAGGGGAGTTGTACTCTATAATGGGTCTAATGAGTGATGAGTACAGGGGAACAATGACCTCTCTTTTTTCTGGATGAGAAAACTTTTGTGATGAGGTGTGCCACGTAGAAGGATTTCCTGACTACTGTGGAGATGTGATTATCAAAGGAGAGACAACTGTCCACCTGTGTCCCAAGGTCTCATCACACTTTTGGTGTTAAGTAGACTACCACCTATGTTGTAGTTCATGGGTACAGAGTTTTTACCAAAGGGGATGACAATATAATTTTTGGCATTAAGCTTGAGGCCATGGCTTTGACACCAGGCATCTGTCTCAGTGAGGCCCTTTTGTAGGATGTCCACATTGGTAGGAGTTTCGATCATGGCTCCTAGTTTGCAGTCATCTGCGAACTTCATTAGCCAAAGACCTTCTGTGTTAGCCTGTACTTCAGAGAAGTAGATACCAAACAGGAGAGGACCCAGGACTGAACCCTGTGGTACTCCACTTGTCACTGGTCTGAAGTCGGATTTGGAGTCTGCTACTTTCACAGTGTGGGTTCTGTCAGTGAGCCAGTTGGCAACCCATCTTGTGACATAGGGATTTATACATAGTTTAGTGAGTTTATCTATAATTCCAGAGTGGGGGATGGTGTCGAAAGCCTTGGCAAGATCTAGATAGGCTGTGTGAACCACCTTACACTCGTCTATGGCTTTGATGACTGCTTCAAAGAAGTCTATCAGGTTTAGGAGATGTGATCTGCCTTTTACAAACCCAAACTGGGTAGGGTCTGAGTTTGGAGATTATCAATGTCTTTGTTTATAAGTTCCATGATGATACGTTCCATGGCCTTGCAGACCAGGCTCGTCAGGCTAATGGGGTGGTAGTTCCTGGGGTCCGTGATAGCTCCCCCCTTGTGGAGTGGGATAACTGTCGCTGTGCGCCATTCAGCGGGCACAAAGCCTGAGGTGAGGCTATGATTGAACATGGCACTTAGGTGGGGTGCCAGCTCATTCTGTAGTTCGTGTAGAACGCAGCCTGGGATGTTGTCTGGTCCCATGGATGCTGATGTGTAAGAAAAGGCTTCGGTCTTGCAACACTACCCCAAAGCCCAGACATACGTAGAATATGAGAGATTGTTGTCACATGTAGCACACAACCAGTACTTGCCAGAAATTCTTGCAGCTCCTTCAGTGTTGCCTTAGGTCTTTTGGCAGCCTCCCTGACCAGTTTTCATCTTGTCTTTTCATCAATTTTGTTGGGACATCCAGTTCTTTGCCACGTCACTGCTGTCCCATATTTTCTCCACTTTTTGCTGACTGTCTTCACTGTGTTCCATGGTATATCCAACGCTGTGGAAATTTTGTTGTACCCTTCTCCTAACTGATACCTTTCAACAATGAGATCCCTTTGATGTTTTGTAAGCTCTCTGTGAACCATGGCTTTTGCTGCAGCAGGCAACTGAGTAAATGTCAGGAAAATCTTACTAGGACAGCTGAACTTTATTTGTGGTTATTCGGAGTCTCTTTAATTGAGAGCAGGTGTGTACCTGTTGTAATTAAATCAAAAGATGCTTCAACAAAGTATTAGTTTAAGGGTGTGCAAACATATGCAGCCAGCTTATTGCACGTTTTTTATTTTTTATATTTTTCCTCCCAACAGATTTGTTTTTCAATTGAATTGTACAGGTTATAGGTCACATTAAAGGTAGAAAAAATTTTGAAATGATTTATTGTGCTCTCATTTTTTATATCACAAAAGCTTGGCATTTTAACAAGGGCGTGTAAACTTTTTATATCCACTGTAGAGTTACCTTTGCAACAGATTCACCCAATTTATTATGTGCAAAGGAAACAAACAACTGATTCATCTTTAATCTCTCTTGTTCTTGTCTAGGTAGAAACGTAACTGTCTATGAACATTCATTAAGTGCAGCATATATTCCCTTTTATTTGTATATTGTGAGAAAAATATTGGCAAGTTAATGGATTGGTTAATGCTGGATTCTGAGATCACCTTAGGAAGGAAGCATTAGTACATAACGTGACCCTATCCTTATAAAAAAGTCAAATATCAGGGGCTTAGAAGATAATACTTCAAGTTCTGAAATTCTTCTAGCAGATGTAATTACTACTAAAAAGACAGTTTTCCAGGTCAAAATTTTAAGATCATATTTATCTGAAGGTTCAAAGGAGGAGTCTATTAAGGCTTGCAGTACCTAATTTATATCCCAAGGAGGCATGGGGTCTTTATACCGAGGTCTTAGCAGAACAGTACCTTTCAAAAATGCTTTGCACAGTTTAGAAGAAGCCAGGAAAGAATTTTGAAATCCAAAATGAAAGTTAAAAATTGCTGCAAGATGAACTTTAATAGTTGATGAACTAGCACCCTCATTAAACAAACTTGCTAAAAATTCTAGAACAGAATGAATTTGAGCTGAGAAGAGGTCTATCCGATTCTGTTCTGCCCAATAAACCAGCCTTCTCCATTTACTTCTGTAGTGTTTTCTAGTTGGAGGTTTATGGGAAAAGTATGGAACGAACAGGGAAAGAAAGCATTGGTTGCCTGGCTATTAAAGGAATTGGAGATACCATGCTGTTAGTTTGAGATATGAGATATCCAGGTGAACTATGCCTGTCAAGTGAGACAGAAGGTCTGGAATTGGATCCGGGATCCACGGTGGGTATAGTAGATGAGGCCAAAAAAAGGGGAACCAAATCTGCCAAAGCAAGTAAGGTGCAATGAGGATTACTTTGCTCTTCAACCAGGCTGCTTTCTGAAGGAATTTGGGAATTAGGAGAGTTGAAGGATAAGCATACAGAAGACCGGGGATGCCAGACGTGGAGCACAGCATCGCTTGGTGACACCTCTGGTGGTCAGATCAGGGGAAAGAAGCTGCTACATTTGTTGTATAGGGGGGATGCAAAAAGATCACATCAAAGGCCCCACTGAGAGAAAATCATTTCCATCACTTTGTTGTTGAAAGACTACTCATGAGGTAGTAAGATGGATATGCTTAGTTTGTCTGCTATCACGCTGGATTACCCCGGAATGTGCATTGCTATTAGAAAGTGGTTGGAAGATATCGTCCATTGCCACACTGAGAGCTTCTTGACACAGGGGATAAGATCTGGTTCCCCCTTGCTTGTTGATGTACCAGACTACTGACATGTTGTCCGTCTGGATTGCGAATGTCCTAAGAGGAAGAGAGTCCTGGAATGCCTGTAATGCTAACACCACCATTCTCATCTCCAGAACATTGTTATGTAGGTTGGCCTCAACAGGAAACCAAGTCCCTTTGACTGTTTTCCCGAGGAAGTGCCCCCCACCCAATTTGTGAGGCGTTTGTGGTTACTTTGGCCTTGGGCTGAGGGAGGATGAAACGGTGACCTTGTAACAGCTGTTCTGACTGCATCAACCAGAAAAGGTATTGTTTGCAAACTTATTCTTATCTTCGCAGACATAGGTTCATAGGTAGGTACTAGGCTATTGGCCCTAGGGCCTATATAAGCCTAGCCAAAAGATACCCTTGCTTTCGCCACCCAAGAAAATTATTTTCCTGTGCCACTGTCGAGCAGAGCCACAGAAGTGATACCCGGGGTGAATTTCCTTTCTCCCATCCAATCATCAAGATTTTTCTTGAAGAGTGCTAATGAGGAGCTTTGTTTGATAAAGACAGGTAGTTTGTTCCAGAGTATGGGAAGTCTCTGGGACAGGAATCTATCCCTCCAGCATGTTCTGTTTATTGTGGTGACAAGGTTTAGGTCCCTAGAGCGTGTAACACGGAGGGATTGGGATTTCTTTAAGTGGAGCATGTCCAAAAGCTCTGGGTTTGACATAGCTTTGTGTGTTAGGCAGAGATCGCCTCTGAGTAGTTGATATGCGACAGAGTAAAGCTGCAGTTTTTTGAGACTGTCTGCGTAGGGCATCTGTTTGAGACCGGTAATCCTCTTTGTGAGGTATTTCTGCGACCTTTCCAGTTGTTGTAAATGTCTTGTGAGGTACATACCAAAAGGGATGTTGTACTCTATGATGGGTCTAATGAGTGACAAATAGAGGGGAACAATAATCTCTTTTTTCCTGGATGAGAAACCTTTTGTGATGAGGTGTGCCATGTAGAAGGATTTCCTGACTACTGTGGCGATGTGATTATCAAAGGAGAGACTACTGTCCACCTGTGTCCCAAGGTCTCTTATCACACTTTTGGTGTTAAGGAGACTACCGCTTATGTGGTAGTTCATGGGTACAGAGTTTTTACCAAAAGGAATGACAATGCACTTTTTGGTATTGAGCTTGAGGCCATGGCTTTGACACCAGGCAGCTGTCTCGGCAAGGCTCTTTTGTAGGATGTCCACATCTTTTGGAGTTTTGATTATGGCTCCTGGTTTGCAGTCATCTGCGAACTTCATTAGCCAAAGACCTTCTGTGTTAGCCTGTACTTCAGAGAAGTAGATACCAAACAGGAGAGGACCCAGGACTGAACCCTGTGGTACTCCACTTGTCACTGGTCTGAAGTTGGATTTGGAGTCTGCTACTTTCACAGTGTGGGTTCTGTGAGTGAGCCAGTTGGCAACCCATCTTGTGACAGGGATTTATACCTTGTTTAGTGAGTATATCTATATTCCAGAGTGGGGGATGGTGTCGAAAGCCTTAGCGAGATCTAGATAGGCTGTGTGAACCACCTTACCCTCATCTACGGCTTTGGTGACCGCTTCAAAGAAGTCTATCAGGTTTAGGATACATGATCTGCCTTTTACAAACCCGAACTGGGTAGGGTCCTGAGTTTGGAGATTACCTATGTCACTGTTTATAAGTTCCATGATGATACATTCCATAGCCTTGCAGACCAGGCTCGTCAGGCTAATGGGGCGGTAGTTTCTGGGGTCCGTGGTGGCTCCCCTTTGTGGCATGGGATAACTGTCGCTGTGCACCATTCAGTGGGAACATAGCCCAAGGTGAGGCTATTATTGAACATGGTACTTAGGTGGGGTGCCAGTTCGTTCTATAGTTCATGTAGAACGCAACCTGGGATGTTGTCAAGTCCCATGGATGCTGTGTTCTTGGCTTTGGAGAGTGTGTTTTTTACTTGTGCAGCCATGATTACAGGAACTTTGCATTCTTCCAGTATAGAGATGGGCCCTTTAGGGGATGAGAGGGGGTAAAGTTAGCACTGAACCTATATGCAAGGATTTTGGTAATATCAGTTGGTTCTGTATATTTAGTGCCATTGTGCTGCAACTCAGAGCAGATCTGAATGCTGCCATTGAGATTCTTGACATAGCTATAGAATGCTTTGTGGTTGTCTTTTGAGTCAGTGGTGATTTTGTTTTCGTAACTAGCTTTGGAGGATTTTATCAGGGATCTCAGCTTCTTACTGAGGCTGACCAGGGAGTTCCTCCAATCATGGGATTTTACTCTTTTTTGCAACCGTTTCTTTCTTCTGTTGTAGAGTTTGTTTATGGCAGGGGACCACCAGATTGGCTTCCTTTTTTTGGAGAATAGCATCTTGGTTCTGTTAGGGATTGCACAATCCATGCACTCGTGTAAGCGCTTATAAAGTGCATTTGTGCAGGATTCAGCAGTCATACCTCTATTCTCCGTCAGCATGGGTGTCGTGAAATTTGCCATGTCTGTCTTAAGAAGCGTGAAGCTGGCTTTAGAGAAATTTTTTACGGTGTTTTCCCTAATGGGGGGTGGGGGAGGTATGCGGATGTCTAGGGTGATTAGCTTGTGGTCAGATCTGACCAACGAGGAATTGACCTCTGATGTGGAGCACTGGTTGCCCATGTTGGTAATAACCAGGTCTAGGATACTGCTGCCCCTGGTGGGGGTGTGGATAAGTTGATCCAAGGTATTGGAATTTATGAATTCCAGAAAACGTTGAGCACAAGAGTTGGTACATGAGTAGTTTTCCCAGTTAATGGTGGAGTAGTTGAAATCGCCCATTATTAGAGTGTTAGGTTGTACCCTAATATTTTCCAGTGTATCAAGAAATGAGGAGTGGGAATCCTGGGGCATGGTGGGGGATCTGTAGCAAGCTACAATTTGCATTGCGGTCTTGCCCAGAGTTAGTTGCACTTGGATAATCTCGGATGCATTATGCTGAGCAACTAGCCTGGAGGTGTGGATAACCTTAATGAATATGGACACGCCTCCACCTTTAGTGTTTCGGTCCAAATTAGGTGGCCGAAAGGTGTGGTGTGAATTATAGCATGGTAATGCAGGGGTACTCTCTGGAGCCTTGAACCAGGTCTCTGTCACTGCACAGATGTCAGTGTTCTCCATTTTAAGGAGTGCCTCGAGTGAGTGCATTTTGAGGTTTAGACTTCTAGCACTGAGTAGCAATACCCTCAGATTCTGCTTGCTTGTACCTGTTACGGTGGTGAATTTGTCATTTGAACCTTGCCTAAAAAAAGGCACTATAGGGGTAGCTAGAGTCTTAGCCAGTATCCGGAATCCCAGGGGCGACAGGTGCAGGCCATCTCTGGCAAAGCATTGTGGTTTGTCGATCATGTCATCCCAGGAAAACAGATACTGGATCCCCTTAGAATGACACCAGAAGCTTAGCCAATTGCTGAAGTCATTCATTTTGTCCTTGTACTGTGGTACCATTCTGGGTGATGGCAGGGTGCTACTCAGGGCTATGCTGAGAAAGCACTGACCATTGTTTGTATTGCTGGCATCCATTGAAGAATCCTTATGTGGAATCTTGCTAAAGGGACTAAATTTATTGCTGCTGACATTGATCCAAGGGCTTGCAGAATCAATCAGGCTGAAATTCTAGTACTGCAAATTATTTCCCTGACCTGGGTCCTTAATGTTTGCACTATCAATACAGGAAGAGAAGCTACCATATATACTGTGCTGAACACTGTTTCTATGAATTCTAAATTATGGGTTGGTTGCAGATGAGACTTGTTGTAACTTATGGTTATTCCCAGATGCAAACAGGTCTGAAACACCTGATCTCGAGCTTCTAACAGTTGATGCCTGGTCGGAACGGTAATGAGCCAGTTGTCTAAATATGGAAACATCAAGAATCCTTGAAGTCTCATGTGAGCTGCAACCACTGTCATGCATTTACTGAGCACCCTGGCGGCTGTGGTGAGGCTAAAGGGCAATGCTCTGAACTGATAGTGACTGCGCCCAGACGGAAGTGTAAGTACCTTCTGGAATGTCTGTTCATCTTTATGATAGTATGCATCCTGAAGATCTATTGATCACATCCAGTCAGCCTTGCCCAGAAAGGGCAGAATGGACTGAACCATGACCATCCAGAACATTGTGTGTCGAACAGACTTGTTCAATACACTGAGATCCAAAACTGGCCTCCAGTCTCGTTTTCTTTGGCACTAAAGAGAATTTTGAGTAGGTTCCTGATTCTATCTGGTCTGGTGGGACCTCTTGGATGACTCTTTCTAGCGGCTTTTGGATTTCTAGTGCTGATCCTGTCCTCTGACTGGGTGGAACATCAGGAAATTTTTCTGGATAATGGAGGGAATATGGAACAGGGAATTACATAACCTCTGGAAATAATTCTCTGCACCAAACTGTCTTTTGTTATACTTAGGCAGGCTCTCAGGTGCACAGATAAGTGAACCCCAACTACCTCCAGAGGTCAGCAATGGGCCTCCATTCAGGGGCATTGAAAAGGTATTTCAGAAAAACAATCTGTAGACCCCCCCTAGTTTTACAGTACTCCTCTGCCACGAGAGTGTCGTCTTCCATTATTGCTACCCCCTCTGCCTCTGGGGGAACTAACTCCATGTGTGTCTTGGAAAGGGCCCTGAGACATTCTGAACGACATTTTGCGGCCTTCCCTTAGATTCCTAGAAAAGATCCTCTGAAGGGTCGAAAAACTCACACTCACTGCAGAGAGGGTCTTTCCATCTTTCTCACACCTAGAAAGTGTGTCTTTTACGCTGGAACCAAATAATGAAGTGCCGTCAAAGGGAGAATTGACAAACAATGACTTGAAGAGCTCCACAAAAATCACACACACAGCCAGGTATGCCTCCTGATGGAAATGCCTGAACCCGCAGCCCTTGAGATGCCTTCTGCAGTGTGCGAGATAAGCCTCATAGATGAATTGGATATAGCCTGAAGGGTAGAGCCAACTGAGAGGCTACAGAAGATTGAGCCTCAGCAGTTCAGGTGCCAGAAAGAGATTTGGATAACTCTCTAATCAGATCTCTTTGTAGCCTAGTAAAATGTGCTAAATAGTTCAGGGTGTGATGCCTGTGCACTGGCCCAGTAATCAAGGAACATCAATCCTCACCACTAACACCAGTGAGGGGCCTCCACATTGGGATGGATAACAAATACACACACAGTAATGTACAATTTCCCTTAAGAGCACACAGAGTTCACAGTCAGTCTGGGGCTGGTTTCTCTCTTTCTCTCTAGATCCCCAATAAGACTCCCCACTGGCACAGCTATAGGGTACAGATCTCAGCTGAGTAGTCAAGCCAGAACCTCCAGTGCCTTCTCTGTCCAACCAGTGCTTTGTGTCCCTGCCCAAGTAGCTGACACACACACACACACACACACACACACACACACACACACACACACACACACACACACACACACACACACACACACACACACTCTGAGATTTGGTTTACATATAAACACACAGACACTCCTGGGGAAGCCTAGCATAGGTTCTCCAGCTATGCCCCCTGCTGCCAGCCTATAAGGTAGTAATCACTGCCACCAACAACTCTTATCAGCTACTACAAAGGCCCTTACCAAATGGTGTTCAATTTCTACTCTGCAACATTATTATCCAAATAGTAAATGGACGAACAGCAAGGCTATTTGGAGTGGCTTTGTACAGTATCACCATATACATGCAATGTGCTCTACAGCTTAAATTATCTCTACACAAAACAGCCACAGTTGAAAGCTTTAAAAATATTTAATAATAAATAATAAAAACAACAAAAATCAACACAGTGCTAGTCAAGAGTTCAGACATTACAGGAAAATGCTTAAAATAATATAGAAAACAGCCAGTCTAAACTTACTATTTTCTATCTATTTCTTAAGAGAAACACTGAAGTCTAATTTCCTACTTACATACAGACAGAGCAAAGCAAGTGCTAGTGAGTGGTCAGTTCTGAAGACAAATGTAAAATGCTCTGATTTTCTCTCTCTGAGAAAGTCTAATAATACATCACTACTGACTCATTTTAGATTGCAACATTCTTCTCTGGTTCCCAGGCTAACAGAAACTCAGAGTTTTAACATTTCTTTGATCTTGCACCTGGCCAGGAAACTACAGCAATAAAAGACATTATATATGTAAAATCTAGCAATTAACTCTGGTCTCAAAACAATAGAAGGAATTTCTCAGTCCAGGCATCATGTCTCCGAGCCTTGAGATCAAACAGTCATACAATTCTTGACTTATCAGCTTTCTTCCAGCAGAGTGCACTGTGGTTACATTTTTGAAGTTCAACATTTAACAGTTTTCTTACATTTAAGAGGAGAAGCCTGTGGATTATATTCATATTTACAATGACAGAATTATCTACAGAATTCTATCTAACGAGACTGTTAGCCTTCACATATCTTCATATACCCCCCCCTAGCGAACTCAAGCTAGTTTTTCAAGTGACCCTTGAGAAATGTTGCTTGAGAGGGTTAGGTCTATATGAGTATACTTTACACCATTCCCTGTCTTGACAGCCCATCTGCGTTGGCGTTGCTAACCCCACGGCAGTGCTACACTGACATCTATGCTTGCAACCCTATGGTCCATCTTAGCAACTTGGCAGTTTGCTGCCTGGCTCAGTCTAACTATGTTAGGGGATTGTGATCTGTAACTACAGTGAATTTTCTTCCATACAGATAAGGTTGAAGTTGCAGTGCTCACACTATGGCTAGACATTCATTTTCTACGGCTGCATAGCATTCCTCCCTGGGTTGAAGCCTATGACTGAGATAAACCACTGGGTGCTCTTCTTCCTCTGAAGAAATCTGGCTAAGTACAGCCCCCACACAATGGTTTGAAGCATCCACCTGCACAACAAATTATTGGCTGTAATGTGATCTGGCTAACTCAGGGTGTCATCCCAAAGTTTCTTTAAGCTTCTGGAATGCCTGCTCACATGCCGGGGTCCACACTACCTTATCTGGCCTGTTTTTCCTTGTCAGGTCTGTGAGGGGAGCAGCTATGGTACTTTAACTGGGGACAAACTTTCTGTAGTATGCTGCTGTTCCTAAGAATGCCCTCACCTGCTTTTTGGTAACAGGTGCAGGCCATGCCTAAATGGCTTCCACTTTGGCAGGTTCTGGCCTGTTCTTACCACTCCCCACTGTATGTCCCAGGTAGGAGACCTCTGCCATTCCCACCTGACATTTGCTCAGCTTAATGGTCAACCTGCTCTCTGTAGTCTGCCCATTACCTCTCTGACATGTTGAAGGTGCTCTTGCCAGGAATGGTGTAGATGGCAATATCATCTAGGTAAGCAAGGGCAAACCTTCCTGCTCTCATTAGGATATGATCTACCAGCCTCTGGAAAGTAGCTGGGACATTTTTCATCCCAAAGGGCATCTTTGTGAGCTCATACAAGACAAACAAAGTCACAAAGGCTGACCCCTCTCTAGCACTGGGTCAGCTGTTTGACTCTCTCAGGCACCCTGTAAGCGACCTACCTAATAGGCCTTTGTGGTCTGCTACAGGAATATCATGGGCTATGGCTAGAAACGCCAGACGGTAGGCTCTAAGCGCGACCAACTGCTGTATTCTCTCACTTTCTAGCCCACACCTCAGGGGTCCACTCTCTATGCAGCAATCCTTTGTCCCAGTATGCAGATTCCCCCTTCCCTTGAGAATCAGGTGCCTAACTAGCTACCTGCCTCAGGCTTTGCAATGTAGGGCCTGACAGCTGAGCCTGTCTCAACTCTTTCTTTGTAACCCCTCCCAGCTCCCCTTCTACAGATGCACCTGCCAGTAACCCTTGGTAAGATCAATGGTGTTAAGATACTTAGCCCCACCCAGCTGCTCTAGGGCCTCATCTGTCCTAGGCATGAGGTAAGCATCCGACTCCGTGTAATTATTTAATTTTCTGTAGTCCACACAGAACCTGGTGCTGCCATCCTTCTTTGGCACCAGCACCACTGGGGAGACCAGGGACTGCTGGAGAGTTGAATTACCCCAAGTTCCAACATCTCCTGTATCTCCTCCCTCAGAGTCTGTTTGACTCTCTCAGGCACCCTGTAAGCGACCTACCTAATAGGCCTTTGTGGTCTTGTATCCAACTGGTGCTGCACCAGGTGGCTGCACCCTGGCTTTCTAGTGAACTTGTCCCCAAACCCCTGTAACACTGCTCGGATTTCTCGAACCTGGGTAGGAGAAAGCAGCTGGGACATTGCTACCCCTTCCACTGAGGTGTCAGTCTGAGCCTCACTGAGGAGATCAGTCAACAGATCTCCCTCAGACTCCTCCTGCAGTCCACTGCAAATACTCAGCACAAGGTCATCCCTATCATGGTAAGGTTTCATCATGTTAACATCATACAATTTGTGCCCCTGCCTCTTACCTAGCAGTTCTACCATGTAGTTAACATCAACTACCTTTCTTACCACCTTGTAGGGTCCCTCCCAAGCTGCTTGCAGCTTGTTGTGTCTGAAGGGAAAGAGAACCATTAACTGCTGCCCTACAGCATACCCTCTAACTCAAGCATTCCTGTCATACCAGACCTTTTTCTGCTGCTGGGCTTCTGCCAGATTCTCCTGGGCCAAGCCCATGGGTTCCCTGAGCCTTGTCCTGAGATTTAGGACATATGCCACAACAAACTCCTTGTGTGATTCACACTCACCTTCCCACTCATCTCGAATTAAATCTAGAGTTCCCCTCACCCTATGCCCTTACAGCATCTCAAAGCGTAAAAAACCTGTGGATTCCTGGAGAACCTCTCTGTAAGCAAACAACAGATGAGGCAAATATTTGTCCTACTCCCTCTTAAACTGGTCTGCAAATGCCCGTAGCATGGACTTGATTGTAGAGTTTAACCTCAAAACATGACCATTAGCCTGGGGATGGTAGGGGTTGGTCTTCAGGTACTTCACCCCATATTACTTCCACAGACAAGCCAGCAGGTCTAACATGAAATTGGCACCTCTGTCAGTATTTTTTTGGGAAATCTACCCTGCTGAAAATCTCTAACAAAAAGCATTTGCCACCTTTTCTGCCTCAATGGAGAGCAAAGCCACTGCCTCAGGCTATCTTGTAGCATAATCTACCACTAGGATATACCTTTTCCCTGTGGAACTTGGGGTACTCAGAGGCCCCATAATACCCATAGCTACCCTCTGAAATTGCTCCTCAATCACAGGCAAAGGCATCAAAGACAAGGCTCTCACCTTGTCTCCTGCCTTGCCTACCTTTTGGCACTGCTCACAAGTCCTGCAATACTCTGTTACATCTCTGGAAATTCCAGGCCAATAGAAGTTCTGCATAATAAGTCTCTTTGTATGTTTTATGCCCATATGACCTGCTACAGGAATATCATGGGCTATGGCTAGAAACGCCAGACGGTAGGCTCTAAGCGCGACCAACTGCTGTATTCTCTCACCTTCTAGCCCGCACCTCAGGGGTCCACTCTCTATGCAGCAATCCTTTGTCCCAGTATGCAGATTCCCCCTTCCCTTGAGAATCAGGTGCCTAACTAGCTACCTGCCTCAGGCTTTGCAATGTAGGGCCTGACAGCTGAGCCTGTCTCAACTCTTTCTTTGTAACCCCTCCCAGCTCCCCTTCTACAGATGTCTGGCGTCCTCTGACAGCGGTGCCTCACTGTCAGCCTGGGTACTACTACTCACCTCTGCCTCTACTACTCACCTCTGCAAAGGCAGAGATGAGTAGTAGTACCCAGGCTGACAGCGGTGCCTCACTGTCAGCCTGGGTATTACTACTCACCTCTGCCTTTGTAGTCACTCTGTCCAAGGGAACATCAGTACCCACAAGCAGCTGTGGCTCACCATCATTTTCACTGCTACAGGGTGGCTCCCTCCCTGAAGTAACCACCTCACCAGTCCTGGCTGCAAGTATGCGGTCTGTCTGTGTCTCACCTAGGCTACCAGGCCCACATGTCTCAAAGCCTGACTGCGTGTAACTGCATAAACACATGGTGCTGCCTCATCAAAATATTTCCATATCAGGACATCTGCAGGATGGGAGTTTGGTACCCCTGTTGTCTCAAGACAACCTACTACTGGCATTTTGTCCTTCCCACTTACTGGCTCCCTCACCTTTTGTTCCCCATCTTGCCTCCATGGACATTTGTATGCCACATAGGCCCAGTGGTTGCATTCAAAACATTTATCTCTAGGTCCTGGACATGTACTTGGACTAGTGGCTTCCCCTGCTACTGGAAGATTATGTTGGGGCAGTCTGGGCTGCCCACCATGGGTTCCTTTAGACCTATGAGCAGTACTGAGGGTCCCTTTCCTGTGCAGGTATGCCCTGCTTGCTAAGTATAGGTCTCCCTTCTTCCCAGATTCATCTGAAGTAGCACATTGTCTATCAGCTAACCAGATCCTCATGTCCTCAGGCAAATTGCTAAGGGCTTGTTCCCTCACCAAAAGGTCCGCCAGGTCTTCAAAAGTGGAGACCTGACATCCACTCACCCACCTATGAAAATAAGTGCTCAGTTCAGCAACATATTCACACACATTTTCATCTGCCTTGTGTCTATGCTCATAAAACTTTTTCCTGTAAGTTTCAGGTGTTAGCTTAAAAAATTCTAACAGACAATTCTTAGAAGTATAATTTAAGAAATCATTGTCTGACAGTTTAGAAAGTACATTTACAGCTTTATCATGGAGTACGGGGGTTAAGAACCGTACCCAGAGCCTTTGGTCAACATCATACTATTTACATACCCTTTCAAACATATGAATGAAACTATCAAAATTATCCCCCTCTGTAAACTACAGAAGAAATTTACTGATGTTTTGTGCTTCTGGGGTCCAGTTACTCCCTTCCCCATTACCTCCATGACTCTGGTGAAGAGTCAGCATCTCCTTTTTGTGCTGCCTCTGCCGCTCCTTTTCCTCAGCTTCCAGGCATAGCAGTTTCTCATTCTGCTCAGCCTGCAGTCATCTCAGTCTCTCTGTCGCTTCTGTTTCCAAACGCCTGGCCTCCAACTCAAGTCTCTTTTGCTCCAGATGGATTTTTAAGTCCTCTGCAGAAAGGTTGAGCTGTCCATTGTCTGAATGATGTACATCTCCATGGCCAGTTTGATCGTCCTCCTGATTGCTGTTTTTGATGCAGCTGTGACTAAAGCTGCAATCATGTCTACCTTAGTCAGGTTTCCATGCACCAGTCCCTCAGCCTGGCACATCTCAGCCAACTGGCTCCTTATCAGCTTGGCATACTCCTCTGCTGACATGCTTGCCTGTTTTCCCTGACTAACTAAGCTAACAAAAGAAATAAAACAATTGTGCTCTGAACTCTGAATATTCACTGCTTGGCTGATTTAGAGTACAAAAACACCTTCAGTGATCACTGTACACAAGCTACAGGAATTCACTATCCACACCACTACAAGCCAATTGCCAAGCAATTAATAAGTAGTGTGGATATCCCACCACTGCCAACCAATTAATATGTGACACCCGTACACTGGCCCAGTAATCAAGGAGCCTCAGTCCTCACCACTAACACTAGTGAGGGCCGTCCACATTGGGAAGGATAACAAATACACACACAGTAAAGTACAATTTGCCTTAAGAGCACACAGAGATCACAGTTTGTCTGGGGCTGTTTTCTCCCTTTCTCTCCAGATCCCCAATAAGACTCCCCACTGGCACAGCTAGAGAGTACAAATCTCAGCCCAGTAGTCAAGCCAGAACCTCCAGTGCCCTCTCTGTCCAACCAGTGCTTCATGTCCCTGCCCAAGTAGCTGACACACATACATACACACACTTTGAGATCTGGTTTATATACAAACACACAGACACTCCTGGGGAAGCCTGGCACAGGTTCTCCAGCTATGTCCCCCGCTGCCAGGCTATAAAGTAGTAATCACTGCCACCAACTACTCTTATCAGCTACTACAAAAGCCCTTACCAAATGGTGTTCAATTTCTACTCTGCAGCATTATTATCCAAATAGTAAGTGGACGAACAGCAAGGCTTATTGGAGTGGCTTTGTACAGTATCACAATATACATGTAATGTGCTCTACAGCTTAAATTATCTCTACACAAAACAGCCACAGTTGAAAGCTTTAAAATATTTAATAATAAATAATAAAAACAACAAAAATCAACACAGTGCTAGTCAAAAGTTCAGAGATTACAGGAAAATGCTTAAAATAATATAGAAAACAGCCAGTCTAAACTTACTATTTTCTATCTATTTTTAAGAGAAACACTAAAGTCTAAGATCCTACATACATACAGATAGAGCAAAGCAAGTGCTAGCGAGTGGTCAGTTCTGAAGACAAATGTAAAATGCTCTGATTTTCTCGCTCTGAGAAAGTCTTAAAAATAATACATCACTACTGACTCATTTTAGATTGCATCATTCTTCTCTGGTTCCCAGGCTAACAGAAATTCAGAGTTTTAACATTTCTTTGATCTTGCACCTGGCCAGGAAACTACAGCAATAAAAGACATTATATATGTAAAATCTAGCAATTAACTCTGGTGTCAAAATAATAGAAGGAATTTCTCAGTCCAGACATTATCGCTCCAAGACTTGAGATCAAACAGTCATACAATGCTTGACTTATCAGCTTTCTTCCAGCAGAGTGCACTGTGGTTACATTTTTGAAGGTCAACATTTAACAGTTTTCTTGCATTTAAGAGGACAAGCTGTGGATTATATTCATATTTACAATGACATAGAATTATCTACAAAATTCTGTCTAGCTAGGCTGGTTCACAGATCTTCACACAGCGATCGAAGTTCAAACATCGTTGAAGTATAAACACGCTTCCCAAATCAAGCAATAACACCATCAACACAGCTGAACCTAGCACTAAATTGCTAGGTGTTGCTATAGATGATCAACTTAAGTTTGATTTACATATCACAAACAGTATAAAAAAAATGCACCAGAAACTTAGACACCTTTACCGCAGTAAGAAATACTTAACCAACCACAGCCAGAACAACTCTCTCCTATGCTTTTTTACTTCCCACACTTCTGTACAGCTGTCATATATTCAATAACCTTAACACTACACTCATTTCAAGACTTGAAACTACCCATAATAAGGTTGCCAGATTCGCAGCCAACCAATCTTACAAGTCTCACCACTGCTTATCACTTAAGCACCTGGACTGGCTTGAGTTCCCTCACCTGCTCCTTCTCCACAAACTACAAATTATCCACTCCATCCTCTATTTGCCCTCTTTCTGCCCCAGCCTCTCTACTATCTGTTAGAAAAATACATATATTCACATATGTGCTGCCTAGAAAATATATTTACATACATGCTGCCTAGAAAAATATATATTTACAATGTATGCTGCTTAGGAAAATGTGCATTTAAACATTCAGACATATATAAGTTGTGTGGTCAGATATATAAAGAAATGTGTGCTTTAGACAGGAATAAATGTGCTCAAATCTATATAGTATGAAATGTAATGCATTTAATTCTGTTTTACTAGAATAATAGTAGGAATAAACTCGCATATTATTGCTTGAAGCATAAGCTGCAGTGTAATCAGAAATTTGGCCTTGGCAGCGTTCAAGCGCAGCCTGGCTCATGTCTTTCAAGTAAAGATTATTTTGCAAAGTTAGAAAATAATAAATCTGTCTGCATGTGTATCCTTTCCTGCTATCACCAGAAGAATAGCCTTGTGCGCACTATCAGAGATAGTGTCCAGCTGGAAAGGGACAAAGAAATGTATTAAAGAGACATTCATCCATTGTATTCGAGCTAATCTAAGAGCCTTGGATTGGCTACATCCTCGGAAGGACATTGTGATTGACCAGGTGCTTCGCAAGGCTGTAATATTCTCATGGGAAAAAGATTTTTGAAAAGCACTATCTCAGCACTTTTTCATAAGTTACTATGATGTAAAGACCCTGTCACTGACCACGTCAGTGAGGTGGGCAAAAGCTGATTGTAAATGATATAAAATGGCAAACACTGCACAAATAAATTAGTCAAAATTCTATACAAGTTTGTGTATGGTTTTTTGCCTCCTAATGTACATTAGAGTATAAGATACTTGAGTTCTCCTGCATTATTGTTTGTTATTGATTGACATTGTTTTTGAATACTAAATGATTTTTACAGTCTGACTCTAACAAATTTATTTAACATTTTGGTCCTAATCGTGCCGGAATTCCCTTGGTAAGCTGCAGGTCACAGAGTGCATGAGTGCTGATAAATCTGCGCAGGAGAAGCTGCCGAAAAAATGGTTCTTCTTAAAGTGAAAAGACCTCCGACTGAATTGTTGTGTGTAAAGAGGCTGTCCACTTTCTGATCTGTGGCTGAAAAGCGGAAGACTGGGCCCCAAGGAAAAACAGTAAAAGCAGGAGGCTCAGGTAAGAAGAATTTCCCTCTTTGTCTTTGTTTTAGATCAGGGACCAGGTTACACTGTGCTATTGCTAAGGTTTGTGATAGCAGGGAGAGAGAGAGTCGAAGTATTGTATCTTGAGTCATAGATCAGGGAATAACAAAGCAAAGTAAACAGTCATTCTAGACACTACTGTGGATATGGGGAAATAAGATACCACGTGGTACAAGAGAAGGGTTACGTAACAGTCTTTTTAAGACATGGGAAATCAGTACACTAAGAGATCACGAGATCCGCCCCTAACGGATAATGTGAAGCATATGCAATTGCAGTAAGCAGATAATGTGAGATATTTTGCAAAATGTGTTAACAACTATAAATTTGATAGTAAACTAGATAAACTTTCACTAGTTAAACTCCTTAAACAAGCTTTAATCTGATGCAGGGCGTCAGGCAAAAGAAAAACAGCACCAACTAGGCATACCTCAAGCACATAGGTGGATTGAGGAAGCAAATTGTAAAAAGAAAAAAACAGAAGCTTAAAAATTCTGAAACATTTTTAGACAACAGAGTGAAAGGTCTAACAGACAGAATCTCTGAAAAATGAAAACTTAGAGCAGACTGGACTTGCATTAATTAATGCATACAACAGGGAAATGAGACAGTAGATGGATATTATGCTAGATTATTAAAATGCTTAAAACAACAATTAAAAAAAAAAAATACATTTTTAAAAGGTTGCATTGCCTCTGTTAGTAGTTTTATTACAAGGCATATGATAAATCACTGAACAAGCAGGCTGTAAGCCTTACTTGAGTATGCTAGACGTACTGAAAGACACTTTAATAGTAAAAAGAAAAAAGGCACAAGTCTTCACTGCTGAAGACGGAGCTGAAGTATTTGTATTACAGTCAGGTAAAAAGGGCATCTAGCTAGGGACTATAAACAAAATAAGAAAGCAATGACAGAAGATAAAGGAGATGTGGACTGACTATATGATAGTAATAATAACCAAAAATCATCAGGAAAGGTTAATAAACAAAAAGAAAATGTGAATGTAGTAGAGGGAATAGAGGAAGTACAAACAGATGTAGAGAATAAAAATGAAAATAAAATTTTAGATTTAGCATTGTTGAGCCTGGAGCTCTACCTAGCAAATACAAAACCAGAAGTAACACTTCTGGTGGAGGGAAGAAAGGTCAAATTCCTGTGTGACTCAGGAGCGTCACGGACTTTGATACACTCCTCCAAGTTACCAAAACATTCTGAATCACCTGATTATATATTAGTAAAAGCAGCAAATGGACAGCTATACAGGGAACCACTTTCCCATAATATAGCAATAACTGACCCTGTTTCAGGTATGACTCAGAAAAGTAAAATTGTAGTTTCTGCAAAATATCCAGTAAACTTACTGGGAAGAGACCTTGTGCAGATATTTGGCATAGCAGTAGTTCCTACCATGCAGGGTATGAAAGCACAAAGACAAATGGATGCTCTTGTGGTGTGATCAGAGGGTGAAGCCTATTATTGGTACAGCCAGGACCTAGTTATGATTGGTCCAGGGGCAGTAACCAAAGAACTGATAAACGTAGCCATCAGTAAGGTACCCTCCCTTGACACTGATCAGCAGCACTTGTTACATTGTACTCCATACTACTGTAGCACACCAGGACCTAATAAGAAATATAAGTAAAAATCCTGCTGACAAATTAATATTACAAACTTTATGCTGGGATACTGAGGGAAACAGTGTAGTAAGCTGTTCATTACCTCAGGAGTTCATGAGATTGTATAAGTCCAATAGACTGCCACATGTCAGCTTGACAAAAACAAAAGTGTTAAATGGGCAGACTTAGAAAAAAGGTAACAAAATGGGAAAACAGACTGATTTAAAAATGTCAGGACAAGGGATATAAAAACAAAACTGAATTGGTTGACACAGACACATACAGCTGTACACTTGCAATCTAGTAAGGACAGCTGATTAGCATTTTTATTAAAAGAAAAGAAGAGGCCTTGTGTAAAATTCCAACAACTCTGTGGTCAACAGGCAAGTTAAATGTAGGGCTTATTCAAGCAGCAGGACCAGTTACAATTACCCCAAAGTCAGCTTTTAGACCACAGAAAAGACAATACATTTTGGAAAAGAATGCAAAAGTAAAAATTAAGCCTATAATAAGCAGCATTACTCAAAAAAGGAGTACTGGTAGAATCTCCTGATTCACCATGTGATACACCCTATTTCCTGTTAAAAAAGCAAACGGGGAATGGCAGATGGTACAAGATTTATAAGCTGTAAATAATGCAGTAATACCTAAAGCACCCACGGTGCCAGACCCACATACCTTGTTAAATGATTTAAAGCCACAACAAAAGTATTTTACTGTGGTAGATATAAGCAATGCTTTCTTTTCAATACCTATACATCCTGATAGTCAATATTGGTTTGCATTTACATTTCAGGGTAAAAGGTATACATATACTCGACTACCACAGGGATATTGTGAGAGCCCAATAATATTTGCACAAAAAATGGCTAGCAACCTGGCAGGGTCTACCCCACCAGAAAGTAGTCAAATTTTACTTTATGTAAATGACATCTTGCTAACAGCACCCAGCAGCAGTGCAGGGTGAATACAGTAGCATTGTTAAAATTTTTAGTAATACAAGGACACAAAGTAAACAAAAGTAAGTTACAACTTTGGGGAAAAAAAACACAGGTTAGATACCTGGGATATGTGATATTCAATAAAGGTAAAATACTAGATAAGGGGAAAGAAAAAAGGAAAAAAACAGCAATTTTGCAAGCACCCAAACCAACAACTAAAAAAGAAATGATGTCTTTTTTTTAGGTACAACTAATTTTTGTTGGAACTGGGTACCAAATTATTTTACAATGGAAAACAAAAGCAGAAATGGCTTTCTGCAGGTTGAAGCAGTTAATAGCTTCTTCATTAGTTTTAAGACTTCCAAGTTATCACAAACGTTTTTTTTTAGACCATAGATTGTAAGCAATGGTACATGACATCAGTATTAAAGCAACAACATGGGGATAAGCAATGCCCCATAAGCTTACTATTCATCACAGTTAGACCCAGTGGTGCAATCTTTGCCTCACTGTGTACAAGCAGTAGTTGCAGCAGCAATGGCAGTACAGGCTTCAGCCTCAGTGGTGTTATTCCACCCTCTCACATTGAGAATGCCTCATGCAGTTGCAATAATTCTGCTACAAGAAAAAGTTGCATACCTTTCTCCTGCTAGACATCTTTCATGTATGACCATACTGCTGAGTCAACCTCATATAAACAGTTAGCTTTACCTAGACAAGATCTTACAAATATGCCCTTGGATGATGCTGAGGTGACATATTACGTGGATGGCTCATGCAGAAGGGGTCCTACAGAGAAAAATCTGGTGGGGTATGCAGTAGTTACAGACACTAAAAATTTAGAAGCACAAACTTTGCCACACAACTTGTATGCTCAAGCAGCAGAACTGGTAGTTTTGACAGGAGCATGTATTTTAGTAAAAGGCAAAAAAAGTAAACATATATACTGATAATCAGTATGCTTTTTCTACAGTGCATGTGTTTGCACAACAATAAAAAAAATAGAGGGATGATTACATCCAGTGAAAAACCTATTAATCATGCGCAATTTATTTTGGAGCTATTAGAATCTATTCAGTTGCCTACCAAAGTAGCTATTTGTAAATGTGTAGCTCATACAAAACAACAGGATAAGATTTCAAAAGGTAATGCACGAGCTGATGCAGCTGCAAAGCAAGCAGCCTCAGACTCAGAAACTTTATTTTTAAATGAAAAATTACAACCCTTTGAGATTTTAGATTTAGACATGTTAAAAACAATGCAAATGCTTACTACAAAAGCAGAAAAACAAAACTGGGTAAAACAAGGTGCAATTTTTGAGAATGGACTGTACATTTCCAAAAAAAAAAAAAAAAAACAACAATATTACCGTCTAATTTATTTAGATATGCAGCTTTGTTGAGCCATGGGCAGAGCCATGTCTCAACAGGGGGGATGGTACAGTTAGTAAATAAAATATTCCAAACATATGGATACATAAATTATACAATAAAATTTTGTGCAGCTTGTCATACTTGTAACAAGCACCATGCACAAGGAGCATTTAAAAACAAGCAAGGGAGTTTCCCTACACCACCATATCCATTCCATACTATTTGTATGGACTCCATAGAGTTGAATAAATGTGAAGGAAAGAAATACTGTTTAGTGATCATAGATATGTTTTCAAAATGGGTAGAAGCTTTTCCAACCAGGAATCCGAATGCAGCAACAGTGGCAAAGGCCCTAGTAAAGGAAATAATTCCTAGATTTGGCATACCGGAAAGAATCTATAGTGGCAATGGGACACATTTTGTCAATCAGACAATTCAACAACTTGGGAGATTTTTTTTTGGGATTTCCTTAAGGAATCACTGTGCTTACCACCCACAGTCAGCAGGACTGGTGGAGAGGTACAATGGGATTTTAAAAAAACAAGTTAAGAAAGTTGATGAGTGAGACTCAGAAGAATTGGATTTGCTGTTTACCTCTAGCATTGCTGAGCATGAAAACAGTAACAAATGTAAAGGGTTTGATCCCCTTTAAAGTAGTATTTGGAAGGGCATATTATGTGCCTCAGTAAAAAGCTCTCATGCCTGCAGAGCTGGAGGCTGACAGTTCACTAGCTAATTATATAAAGAAACTGTTTATAAATAAATCTGTTTTGCAGTTTAACTCTTTTTCAGACAAAAGAACTTTCAGCTGAATAAAAACTTTGTGACTGATACACAAGGGCAAAATGGCCAAGAGTAAAGAAAACAAAAAGCAGAGCAACCCAAGAACTATTGCATAATTATTTTCTTTGGCAGTGCATTTATTGACTAAATATGACAATTTTTCTCTTATTGTGGTTTTTCCCTGCACTCAACCACACAAGTGAAAGTGAGAAGACGTAATGAACTGTTTATAGACTGGCATCCAAACTTTAACACGTACCTGGCCATGAAGCAAGTGTATACAGAAACTATGCACATTTCAAATTGCTGAGTTTGTACAGCTATACCAACAACATATAATAGACTTTAACGTCCTCTGTCCCTCTGGGGATAAAATGAGACTTTGGAAAGTTTTTTTATACAGAAACTGTGAGATCACAGGACAAAATTGCTTTATTTTTACCTGTCACACAAAAAGGAGTTGTATGTTTCTACAAAAGTAATACCCTCCAGGTGGGCTGGAGTAATGGTAATATAACAATGTCTTATAAATGTTACATTAAAGTCAAAAGTGGGGGTACTGTTTGTGATACTAACCATGATTCATATCTGAGTTCAATGAAAACTACATTAAATGCAGTATGTGACAATCCAGTCTTAACTAAGCAATTGTCTATTAAGAATAGAAAAATGTTTCATGCAGGGATAACACGTATCAGTACCAAAGTAATGATTTTATTTGTGGGAAAAAGGCATATAAATGGTTACCTGAGAATTGGTCCGGCAGTTGTTTTTTGGGTTATCTGGTTTCAGCAATAAGACATACTGCAAAATTACCTTTGGGTAAGATCTGAACGTAAGGAAAACAGCTCGAGAATCTGAAGGTCCAGTGAAAAAAAAAAACCTGTGAATCCAGTTGGTAAAATCGAAGCTGGTTGAAAAGGCCATAATTCAGTGAAAGACAAAAGTAAATTGACTCATATGAACTTGGGCAACAGTGTTATATCCAGGGCAGGAATACCACCAGCCTATGGAGCAGTCAAATCGATCTGGGAGCTGAGAAAGCTGTCAAGAAGTCATGAGCAATGCAACTTTTCCACCCTAGAATTGGTGACTAATGAACTGAATGCAAAAAAACTGTTGTGCTACAAAATCGAATGGCTCTTTACTTCACCCTAGCGGCAAGAGGTGGTACACGAAGAAAAATGCTGTGCGTACATTCCAGACAACCAACATGAAATCAATGACCACCTAGAGGTAATTCAGCAAGTATCAGCAATGACTAAACCAGGCCCAAACCCACTGACGGACTTTTTCCAGAATCTGTTTGGGGGGGTGGGGTTCCATCCTATTAAACATTTAATTGCTATTTGTGTGGGTATACTCCTAATAGGAGCATGTGTTTACTGTGAAATTCCCTGCATGAAAAAATTAATAAAAAATTTGTTGATATATCTGCTACTGAAACTTTTTACCAAAGTGTTGAAATTAAAAGATTAATTTCAAATGATGCTTTTCTGAAATATAAAACCAATGACTAACTTAGCTGAAAGTCCTTGAAAGGAAAAGGCTAAGGAATGAAATGATACTGTTTATGTTTCAAATAGAATGAAATGCATTAACAGGAGGGAGAATGTTAGAAAAATACATATATTCACATATGTGCTGCCTAGAAAATATATTTACATACATGCTGCCTAGAAAATATATATTTACAATGTATGCTGCTTAGGAAAATGTGCATTTAAACATTCAGACATATATAAGTTGTGTGGTCAGATATATAAAGAAATGTGTGCTTTAGACAGGAATAAATGTGCTCAAATCTATATAGTATGAAATGTAATGCATTTAATTCTGTTTTACTAGAATAATAGTAGGAATAAACTCGCATATTATTGCTTGAAGCATAAGCTGCAGTGTAATCAGAAATTTGGCCTTGGCAGCGTTCAAGCGCAGCCTGGCTCATGTCTTTCAAGTAAAGATTATTTTGCAAAGTTAGAAAATAATAAATCTGTCTGCATGTGTATCCTTTCCTGCTATCACCAGAAGAATAGCCTTGTGCGCACTATCAGAGATAGTGTCCAGCTGGAAAGGGACAAAGAAATGTATTAAAGAGACATTCATCCATTGTATTCGAGCTAATCTAAGAGCCTTGGATTGGCTACATCCTCGGAAGGACATTGTGATTGACCAGGTGCTTCGCAAGGCTGTAATATTCTCATGGGAAAAAGATTTTTGAAAAGCACTATCTCAGCACTTTTTCATAAGTTACTATGATGTAAAGACCCTGTCACTGACCACGTCAGTGAGGTGGGCAAAAGCTGATTGTAAATGATATAAAATGGCAAACACTGCACAAATAAATTAGTCAAAATTCTATACAAGTTTGTGTATGTTTTTTTGCCTCCTAATGTACATTAGAGTATAAGATACTTGAGTTCTCCTGCATTATTGTTTGTTATTGATTGACATTGTTTTTGAATACTAAATGATTTTTACAGTCTGACTCTAACAAATTTATTTAACACTATCATATCTAAATACTCCCCAGCTAGGTCACTTCGCAGCTCTGAACAAGGACTGTTACAAATTTATAAACCCAAAACTAAAATAGTCTCTCTGCTCTATAACTACAACCCAGCTACATCCAGGAAACCAATTACCCCTAGAAATAAAGTCCCTTGACTATAGCAAGCAATTCAAATTAGCCACCTGTAGATACCTAACAAAAAAAATGGTCCTGCCAGTGTAGTCATCCCCCCTGAAGCTACTACCCACATTCACCTAATACTCCTCCTTACCCAAATTTTATTTCTAACTTTTCTCTCCCTCTACTTCCCTCCTCCTATCCATTCTTACCCCATTCCCTCTCCTACCTATTCTCACTATCTCGTCTATATTCTATATGACTGCTCTCATAAAAAAAAAATTACTTCAACCTGACTTTCTTAATGGACATTACCTCTTTAAATTCACTTTATCTTCTGTCCTATTTCTGAATATAAGCTCTCCAAACCTAACTACAGTTACACAGGTATTACACATTTAATATGGCTATTTTAACCCGATTGTTATTCCTTGTTGATTGTAACTGATTTTGCTATATTTTATTGCAATTTGGAGCCTCTCTCTGGCCTACTTTTGCATAAATGATGTCTATACCTAAAAATCAATTATTTTGTTTACCATTCATTTCATTTGCCATTTATAACCTGATAGTAATCTTTCTTGTTGATTGTAAGTGAATTTTGTTAAACTCTATTCTCTGAGGAACTTTTCTCCCCAGGTTTCTCAGTCAGACTAACCCGGTTAACAAATGAAAAATAAATAAATAAAATCTGTCTGTCATCCTTGACTCTCTATTAGGAGGATGGGCAGTAGACCTTTGTTCAGTTAGTTCGTTTTTTGTAGCCACCATAAACATGGCATCTACTGGCACCCCTTTGCTCCAATATTCCCGGCCTACTGGAGCTAGATTCCTGTCTGGTGTCTTAGGGATTGGCTCAGTTGTATCAGGTTCCTTCCACACCCGCCTGGATATTAAATCAGTAAGTTCATCGGCTGGCAGAATAAACCAGGAGGTAGACGAACCAGTACCAAATACTTCCAGAAATACTGATTCCTCAGAAATAGGGCCTTGGGAAGACCAGCCACCATTTTACTTTAGGATGTCAAAAATGTCTCTGAATGAAACATCATCACTGGTGATTTTGGGGACCCCTGTGGGGTAGAATGTTGAGGATCATGGTGTAAAGTCATCTGAGAAGTACAGGGTGAATCTGAGAAGGAAGGACCCATGTGGCCTGCCGGAGCAGAGAGCCCTCTCTTCACTACCTCAAAGGCAGACCGCTCTGGGGATAAGCAAGCCAAAGAAGCAAAGAAAGTGAGTTTCTGGCTTGTCACCTCCTTCCGCCTCAACAGTGCTCCACCCAAGGAGGAAGTTGAAGCACAGCTGTCCATTGCTGAAGCTCCAAGAGGAGCAGACAGCTCCGAAAACCTCAAAGTTGACCTCATCCTCTTGGATACAACAGAGAAGCTTCAGCTCCGAGGATATCGGAGCTGGTACATTCAAAGCAATAGTCAGATCTGAAGTCAATGTTCTCTTCAGATCCGAACCAGACGGACCCAGAATGCTCAGATCCGAGGGCTCTAAAACCATAGGTTGAATTAAGAAACAGAGCTATAATCAGTTGAGAGGTAGACGGACAGACTTCCTGACCTGAAGGGGTAAGAACTGTGAGAATTCCCTTCTGAATTTGCTTGGTGAACATTTCATCATCCTCTCCACATCTGCTTCCGTGAGACCCCTAGAGGAATAAGAGGACACCAGAGATGGTGATTTTGAGTTTCACTCTAAAAAGGGAGAGGGCATCCTGGGAGAAACTAGATCCAGGCTTGGTGAATAGGTAGTTCATGGTAAAGGCTTTGGATAAGAGGATGTAGGATCTGAGATATGTTTGGTCGGATCCGAGGGTGTAGGATCTGAGATATGTGTGGTCGGATCGGACATAGCTTTGAATCCAGTTTTTCTTTCTTTCTTCTTGGTTCAGAAGAGGTAGAGGCTGGAGAATCTGAGGGTCTAGTCCTTTTTGGCGGGTCTTTAGGTCTAGTTTGGGGGGCTTCAGAAAGAGAAGATGGCAGTAATACTTTTAAAATCAGCTTATTTTTCCTGTCTGCTAAAGCTTGGGGTTTGAACCCACAACAAATACTACAGTCTTTTCTGTAAGTGTTCTGGTCCTAAACAATACACACAAACATTGTTTGCATCAGACAAAGGCAACTTGTGCCCACACTTGTCACATTTTTTAAAACCTGCTGGACCTTTCTCAAACATGTTTATAGTTAAGAGAGGAGTTGAAGTAAACCTTTTTTAAATAGGTATAAAGGAAAAGTAAAAATATCAGCAATGTTATTCAAGAACTACAAGAAACAACTTGCAGATAAAGAGGAAATACCAACAGTGGTAATTTTAGAGATTACACTACGTGTAAAAAGGTAAAGGGAAGGAGATAGATTTTACACTGAAAGCATAAGAGAAAGAACAGAAGAAACCACTTAAAATGAAAAACAAAGCTAAAATATTAAAGGAAAAGTTGTTTGTAAGAAGTTTGAAGAAAGAAAGAAAGCATGAAAAATTAACTTATCTCTCATGGAAAACTCGAGAGCTGAAGGCGACCACATCTACATGCTAAAGCAGCAAATGAGATCTGAGGGATGTTAGGAGTGGTGCATTATGGGTAGGAAAGAGCTCGATGGCGATGTCGGTGGCCACAAGCTAGTAAAACAGCCAAGTCAGATAGGAGGATCGGATCTAATCATATTAGATGAGGAATGAATGAAAATGGAAGCCTGTTCTACATCAAAAATGACTTTGTCCTCTAGGAAAAAATATTCTGAAAACAGCTGGACAAAGCACTTTGAATCTCACCCCTGTCTCTCGACATTCCCTGATTGCTGAAATAAATTTGCTTCTCTTCTGTCTGGTATACAGTGAATAATCATTTTCCGCAAACACTCTGTCTCCAACTTTTAATACTTTGTTCTTCTGACAGTTTTGTCAGGATCAACATTCTGCTGGTAGGATTGCATCTTTACTAATACAGGTCTTGGTTTCTTTCTCATGGCCAGGTTTGGAGCAAGCATACAGTGTACCCCTTCAATTAAAGGCTGCTGTAGAATACCAGTCCAGTTGCTATTTCGTGTCTTCATAAAATTAATACAATCTGTTGCTTCCAATTTCTCTGGTAAACAGAAAATCTCAGGTTTCCCTTGAGTGCTCTGTCCTTATATTTTACCATTTTGAAGCATCTCTGAGTAGTCTTTTACTCAGCTAGCCTTTTCTTCATTTCGATCTCTGATTTTTGCAGTTTTATCAGTTAATTTGAATATCTGTTTAAAACTTTTTTTCCCCAGCCTTTTGTTATTTGAGCTGATATACTCCTTTAATATTTGATTTATTTCAAACAATTCAGAGCACATTTGACTTATTTTTTCTTCTACAATACTGGAAGCTATGTTTTTCACCAAAGCTAGAGCTTGAATTTATTTTTGCTGAAAAGTTACGATTCTTCCCAGTCAGTGTTTTCTCTTCAACTTTTTTAGCTGTTTTTCTTTCAGGTTCTCTTAGTTTCTTCTCCGTTGGGATTCAAGCAGGATACTTACTAACCAGTAACTGAATCTACTAAAAGTGGCAAAGTTCCTGACCCTTATTTCTCAAGTTTCTTTTTTTTCACACTGGTAAAGCTAACATTAAACTGTTGATTAGTGTACAGCTACTCTGGAAGTCTTGGAACCTCCTCATATGGAGCCTGACAAATGGAACCGTAGGGATAGTGGAAGTCATGAACATCAGGGCTCTTAGAAACTCTCTTGCTGTAGTCTCTTACAAAGGGAAAATATACTGAAAGAAAACTGTCAAAGAAGGGACCATGGGGAGAGGGAGAACAGCTGTCATACTAAGGAGTCTGAATTCGGCAACCCAAGAAAACCCAATCCTGCGGCATCAGTAGTTTTTTTTTTTTTTTTAGATTTAGAGTGCAGCCTACATTGTGAAGTAGGAACACTGTTAATTTTATGTCCTACAGGAAAGTTTGAGGAGAAGGAGCTTGCATGGAAAGACTATCCAGATAAGGAAACAACTAAACGCCACGGAGTCTGCAGAAGACTATGAGGGACTAGACATTTGGTATATACCCTCTAGGCTGTAGAAAGATCAAAAGACAAAGCAGGGAACTGATAAGTGAGGAACATCCAGAGAACTGTAAAATTTCCTGAAGAGAGAATAAATATGAAGATAAACATCCTTCAAATCTAGAGAAATCAAAAAGGCTTGAGAGAGAAGCATTGGAAATAAAATCTGAATAGTAAACATTTTGAAAGAGGGAACTTTCAAAGAGATGTTGAGAAAGGGGAAAGGTGTAAGATCAGTCTCAAAGAACCCTCCTTCCTGAGAACCAGAAACATCCCGGAATAGAAACAACTGCACTTCTGGCAAGGAAGATCTCGCTTAATAGTGCCCTGTGACAGAAGACCTAGAACCAGTGGTGACAAATGAGGCAACTGGCAAGGAGGAGGCTGAGGAATACCAGAAGAGGGAGGAAGGAATTTCTAGACCATCATTCCATAGCCCTCTGAACATCAGACATCTGAGAACATTTCTGCTAAAAATGTTGCATCATTTCAAGTATAGTATCCTTAAAGGAAAGTTCTTCCACTGGGACATCAAGGGAAATAAAGTTATCAGAACCCAGTGCAAAAGGCTAATGAATCTGGGAAAAATAAGCCAAACACTCCTCCCAAGAATCTAAATCTTCCTCATCAAAAGAAAAAGATGACAATGACCCCTTAGTCCATTTTAAAAGGGTGGAAGAAGAAGAAGGAATACCTATAACATAATGGACTGACAACCAATGAAGAGGGTTCAAAGCCAGCAGGGCTTTCCGGGAGTCCTTAGCAACAACAGCAATATCCCTAGCTTTCATGTTGTTTTTAACATGGATGTTCACCTGTAAAAATCTCAGCAGTTCCAAGCCTTAACATATCTCTATTAAAAAACGTAGTACTTCTTCCAGAACAAGAATTTGTGGAATCCCCCCAGGACCTTCCAAAATCACCAACAAGATTTCCCTTTCTCATCTTTGATGGACAACAACTCAGCCCCAGCGGACGTGCGAACAGCCTGCTCCATATCAGCTTCCAATGGGGATGCAACATTGAAGGCAGGAATCTGAACCTGACTGTCCACAGTTTCATCAGACAATTGAGACAACCAGCAGGGGCTGGACAACAGAAGTCTCTGGTAACAATTTCTTTGATGACTTCTTTAAAGATGGATGGACATCCAGGCATGAAAATTTTAAAGCCAATATTCCGAGAACAAGAAGTTTAAAGTACTGATTTTAAAGATAGACACAGAGAGAGAAAGAAAGAAAAGATGGCTGTGCAGGGTATTAGGAAGGAAGGCATGGCAAATAGGACACTCTTTATAAATATGTTCCATACCGAAGCAAAAAAAGACACTTACATCTGTCCTGTCTCCCACAGTCACATTTCACCTTTCTGGATAACATACTTACAACAAAAAAGAGCTAAAGAAAAATAGAGAGTTCCCAACGGTGTTCCCATCAACCCAAGACTCTGCAGTCTGCAGTTAGGCATATGACCTACAGACTAAAAACAAAATACTGCACTCAGACTTGCAGCAAAGAAGTACTGAGGGTTTTCAACTCGTATTTCACTAACCTATACATTACACTTGAAGACACAGGACATACATCTGATGTACTATGCATGGAAGGGCCCAAGCTTTGGTATGATGGCTGGACATATGACTACCCTTGGCAAGCTATCCCTATAATAAAGAATAATGCAACAGTAATTAAGGAAGGGCATCTTGACAAGTCTGAAGACATAATGTTGACAACCTGGAAGGAAGAAGCCTGAAATGTATGTAGTGTTGTCCAGATGACCCTCTATGAACTCCAAGACCTTCTCTGGAACAAGTTGGGGCTTCTTGAAATTTACTGGGACTCCTAAGGCAGGGCACAAGTAGAGCAATGAATCTCCCACATGAATTAAAACTGTTTTTGACATAGTCACAATGAGCCATTTGTTCAGAAGTACATATATATGCCAAATCCCTGCAGCCTGAGCTGGGATGTGACCACTGCTATGCATTTCATGAACACTTGAGGGGCTGTGGTGAGTTCAAAGGGCAAAGCATGAAGCAGATAATGATTGGCCCCAGCCGGAAGCACACAAACCTCCTGAACTGTCTGGCTATCTCTATGTGACAAGAGAAACTCTGGCACATCCAGTAGTCCTTCTTCCACAGAGGTAGAATGGACTGTACTGTGCCCATCTGGAATGTAGTTTGCTTGACAAATAGGCTCAGGATGGGCCTGAGTTCCTTATTTTTCCTTGGTACCAAAAATAAATCTGAACAGACTCCAGATCCTCTATGGTATTGTGGGACCTCTTGGCTAACTCTTTTTTTTTTTTTTTTGCAGCTTTTCTATTTCTCTTGCTACTGCCCTTCTTTGTCAATATGGAATATCTGAAAGAGTCTTTAGATGAAGTCTCTGAATGTTTGGAAAGGGATACTATAACTTCTGGTAATGACTCGCAACACCCATGCTCTGTGCTGATGGCCTACCAAGCTTGACAGTGGAGACCCAAGCACCCCTGACTGACTCCAGAAAGCAGCAGATGGGCAAACCTTCAGGAGAACTGAAAGAGTTTGTCAGAGAAAAGACCCTTAAACCCTTGCTACTGCAGTCCACTACAACCTCTCAAGTGGCATCTGTTAAAGTGCCCCCCTCTGCCCTGGTGATCACTATTACCAGGGGTTTCTTGGGGAAATTGTTCAGTCTTTCTAAAGAACCATTTATCTCCACCCTGGTTATGGGATAAGACCCTCTGAGCAGTGGAAACATGGACTCCCATAGCAAATGTTTTGCCCTGCTGTTCGCACATGGTTAGCGTGTCTTTTACTTTTGGTCCAAACAAGGTGCAACCATCAAAAGATGTTTTCAGAGAGGATGCCTTAAAGCATTCCACAGAGTTGCAAAGCCACATCCAGACTGGCTGTACCATTTGTTGCATTTGACAAGTGCATGGAAATATTGGAAACTGACAGCATGGTCAACAACTGGGTCTCCATCGACTTACAACTTTCAGCTGTCATTGTGGATGCCAAGCATTTAGAGACTTCATTCACAAAACTCTAGTCACATGAGCTAAGTAGTTCAACACACAAAATCCATGCAAGTCTGGAGGCTATGCCACTCGGGCCATAGATGGATTTGCACCAAAAGGCTCAAGAAATACCAATTTCTCAGGGGAAGTGATTTTGATGGTTCAACCTCCCATGTGCAATAACAGTCTTAAAAATCACTGAGAGGGGTCATTGTGGGGGAGATTTCAGGGAACCTTCCCCCTCAAGGTCAGTGTCCTCAGTTAACAATTCCTGACGGGATTACATGTGCCTGCTTTTGTACCAATATTTTCTATGCTCCTCCGGGGGAGAAGCAGAAAAAGAACCAGAAGCTCGTGGGGAGCCCTTAACTTGGTGGTGATCAAGTTATTATAATGCAGGAGGTCCCTGGACAAAATGATAAGGAACACAAGACTCAGGAAGACTGGAGGTTAAGGTTCGATCGGAGACAGAACATGGTGCCCCAACTCCAGAATGACAAAGAATCCTTTTGATTATTTCGAAAGCAGATGCTGTGGCCTGGCAGTGTGATATGAACCTCCTTGGATCTGAAGACCTTGCTGGGGTGCTAGCCCCAGGCGTTGAGCCAGTCAGATCAGAGACTGGTGCCAAGCTGTCCAGGGCTGTGGCACCAAGGGGCAGAGATGGCTCAAAACCCTCAGAGTCGACCTTGGGCTGCCAGCTCCAATCTCTCATCTCCAGGATGCAGTCGACTCCGAAAATGCCAGAACTGAATGCAACATGGCTGTCAACTGCGTTGAAGACACAATATAATCACCTCTAACAGATCAACTACAAGGCTGAGAACTGGATCCAGGGGCACCAGATCAGAGATTCAGACTAAGGAAGGAAAATCAGCAAAAGAGTGGAGGGGCAAGCTCTCTCCACCCTCAGGACAGTGGGGGAGGGAAGGATCTCCAAGTCAATCTGCGCCTTCAAAAAAGTCTGCATCATTTTGCCCAAAGTTAATTCTCTTAACACTTCTAAATGGCCTAAAGAACCTAGAGGACACCATCAAAGGTGGCTTAAACAGTTGTTGCATTGATCTGTCTGTATTATGACACCTAAGGAGGGAGAATCGACCACAGGGTTGATGCTTCCGGTGGAAAAAAAAAAGTTATGTACTTACCATAATGTTCCACTTGTGTTGCCCATTTTCATTCTTCCTCAACTATTGGGTTTGTATCCGATCCTCAGATCCAACTTGGCCATTATTATAGCTTGCGGCCAGCAAAAACCTCTCAAGTTCCATGCTACCCATAAATCACCAATCCCCAACATACCTCAAATCCTGTTTGCTGGTTGACAAAGTAAGAAATATTAATATAATATTCCTGAAAAGAAGAAGCCATTATCTGGAGCTCAACATAAGTCACAGTGGTGTCTTTATAATCTCACATTCTCCCAGAAGTCCATAATGAAAAAAAGATGGGGGTTGGTGGGTGGTGAGTTGAAAAAGAATGAAAATGGACAACACAGGTGGAACATTATGGTAAGTACACAACTTCTTTATCTGATGATGTCAATTTTCATTCATTCCTTAATTACTGGGACAGTCTCTCTCTCCAGCTACCTGAAATCCTGGGTGGACTATAAGGAAGTACATTTCTGAGCATGGTTGAACCAAAGATTGCTCTTTCCCTCGAGACCAGATCTCTGCAGTTAAGTTGCCTGAAGTGTGAAAAAGTGTAGCCATCTGAGCTCACTGAAAGTTGTTGGACTGCTTTGAAATTCCTTTGTTATGTTAGTTAGCTTGGGGGTTTCTGCTCGCATTAAAATCTGTGTTGGTTACATTTCTAGTAATCATTTTAAATCGAGTTGTTGGCTACTGAGACTTGTCTGCATATATCAACTGGACTCGAGCTGATTTAAGTATATTTTTCTGCACTTATTTAAGATTTGAGTCAGTAAATATTGTGTGTCCTTGATTCAGTAAATATTGTGTCTCTGTCTCTCTGCAGTTAGTTCCCCACCCCCGTCCCTGTTCCTTGTTGTGGTGTTAATCTTGGTGGCTTTGGAATTGCCCGCCCCTGCTGTAAATCTCTTTTTGCACACTCCTCCTGGACCCATCTCATTTGCTCACTCAACTGAGTACAGTGAGATCATATTTTGATTTTGGATACTCCTACCAGTCCCATCTCCTCTGCGGTGTTCAGAGAGACAACTTGGGAAGGGCATTCCCCTATAGTATCTTAATCTGCTCTGTTTCCTCCGTCTCAAAAAAAAAAAAAAAAAAAATTTGCACTTCATCTGCCTTACTGTATTTGTGTTTCTTCCTACTTTATTACCTTATTTTGCGTTTGCCTCTTCTTAAAAGTACTCAACTGAATTTATTCTGCTGCCTTTATTACTGCTTGTTAGTAGCCTGATTAAATTGTAACTGTTATTCTAAGGCCCTTGGTTTAAGCACTTGGGCTTCAAACCAGTTGTTTTACATTAAGAAGGTGTGTGGTCTGCACTGTTGTGGGAGGACAGGTAGCATACATCCTTCTAAGTTGGGAACTGCTGATTGAAGGCTCAGTGTCTGTTATTCGAAAAGTGTATTAGTTCTGGGTTAAGGACTTGGGCTTCAGGCCAGTTATTTTACATTAAGAAGGTTTGTGGTCTGCACTCGGGTTAAGGACTTGGGCTTCAGGCCAGTTATTTTACATTAAGAAGGTTTGTGGTCTGCACTCTTGTGGGAGGAGAGGCTAGATTCTGCCCTTCTGAGCTGGGAATTTCTGGTTAGGGGCTTATTTCACATGCTTACTTGAACCGTTTCTTTCTGAAATCGGTACGCCTTGTTTACTGTAGCATAGACTAGATTCAGGCCGGCTGAATCTAGCTGTGTTTGTATAACTTGTGCACTGATCCAGGCCGTCTTTTTTGGAGAAGGTTTCTCTGTACTGTGCAGTTAGAACTTATCTGATTGAAGACTGCTGGAACAGGGCTCAGTTTTAAGGTTTTTAACTGGTTAATTGGGTAAAGTGTTGTTTAGATTGCATCTGCTTTATTTTCTGGAAAAAAAAAAAAAAAAAATATATATATATATATATATATATATATATATATATGTGTGTGTGTATATATTTGTTTCTCGCCTTTCTGAACTAGTATAGTCCAGTTTTCATGTTATTGCTGAATCCAGGGCTGTGTTACAAGTTTCTGTGTTGCCATACCTTACTTGGATAGGAAGTATCTCTGTTCACCTGTGAAAGAGGGGAGCTTTGAGCAGGCTATCTGTCCCTGGAGGAGTGGTTTCAGCCCAGAAGTTAGTAGTTTATTTGCCTTTTTGGGCTAATTTTGATTGTATCTGCTATATTTTCTGAAAAATATATATATATATATATATACTTGTTTCCAGCCTTTCTGAACTAGTATAGTCCAGTTTTCAGGTTATTGCTGAATCCAGGGCTGTGTTACGAGTTTCTGTGTTGCCATTACCTTACTTGGATAGAAGGAAGTTTCGTTGTTCACCTGTGAGAGAGGGGAGATTTGAGCAGCCTATCTGTCCCTGGAGGAGTGGTTTCAGCCCAGAAGTTAGTAGTTTATTGGCCATTTTGGGCTAATTTCTATCTCTTTCACTTCCCTGCTATAAAAACCTCATTTGCACAGTTTTTACGCGTGCATTCCGCTCAGCAAGTGGCTTCCAGGTGTTCTGCAGAGTCTACAGCAGCAGAGAGACAAAAGAGTGACTTTGGAGTGATTAAGTATCACTTTACTGCTTTTCTTGCTGTCTTAACTAATTCCGCCTAAAACACCAGTTTTTTTAGCGAATCTGCGATTTAAAAATTTGTTATTGTATACAACTCCGCACAGCTCCTCGTGGTGTCCTGCAGAGTGATACAGGCAACAGAGAGACCCAAGAGAGACTTTTCCAGATTTAAGTATTTTTTTCTCTGTTTTTTTTTGCTCCGACTGCCTTTTCCCGCCTAAAAAGCCAATTTCTAACTGATCTGTGCTTTACAAAGTTTAAATTGCATTTGCCTTCTGCTTTTTACAGTTTTTGCACTTGTTTTTTATCAATTTAAGTCGTTTTTGTATTGTATAACTGTTGTAGGCTACACACTAACGTGCGCTAGCCTGTTTATAGCATTTACAGTGTTTTCTGTGTATTTTTCTGCTGTTTCCTGAAAAAAAAAAATATTCTCTTTTCCCGCCTTTGCTGAACTAGATTAGTCCAGATCTCAGGTTTTGCTGAATTCCGGACTGCGGTATAGTTTCCTATGTTGCCCATATCCTTACTTGGATAGGAGGAAGCTTCTCTGTTCACCAGTGAGAGTGGGGAGCTTTGAGCAGCCTATCTGTCCCTGGAGGAGTGGTCTCAGCCCTGAAACTAGTAGCTTATTGGCCGTTTTGGGTCAATTCCTATCTCTTTCAGTTTCCCTGCTTTAAAACCTGCATTTGCGCGGTTTTGTGTGATTTTGCACATAGCGCAGCGCCGTTTAAATGGGTTTAAACTATTCCCAGCTCCACAAAGTCTGCTCTTCACTTTTTCCCTTAGAACTGTTCTAAATCTCAAAGTAAGCACTCTATTTTCATTCTAAAGCCCTGCACTTGCTCGTATAAGTAATCTTATAAGTAAGCACTAATAAACTAAAGCACTACCACACTCTTATACTCCCTTTAAGTACTTGGCTCCCTACTGGTCCTTTTTGATCAGTCAAAAAGTAGTTCCTTATACTATTCTGGCATGTCCAAAAGTCAGTTTCGGGTTTACTCTCCAGTCCAGCTGGTGAATCTGGGAATCTTGAGGCAATGTTACAACTGCTTTATGTACACAGACCACCCTCTCCTCCTCCCAACAAGCTCAAATATATGTGAGAGATGAAACTATATAGCCAAACTGGAGGCTGAGCTCTCTCAACCCAGTACTGGTGCAGTCAGTCAGGAGGAGAAGGTAACCACACACACCACAAATCCAGTCTCACATAGACCTATCGCAACAGCAAACCAAACACAAACACACAAAAACATACACGGAGGCTCTAAATAAAAATCTGCCCAAGCTGCAGAGACCTCCAAAGCAGACATCCAAGCAACCGCTACCCCACAATACCCATGTATCACATAGTTCACAAAGTCAGTGTGCCACACAGTCACAGCCCTTAAGGCTAAACAACACACCTAATATACTTGTAATAGGTGACTCGATTGTCAGACACATTGACGTCCCACTCACCAGGCTGAACAAGGAGAAGGTCACTGTAAGCTGCCTGTCGGGTGCCAGGATTTGCCACATAACACAAGCACTCAGGTCACTCCAAAGCAAGTACAAATATGACTCCGTCATTGTCCATGCTGGTGTGAATGACCTGAGACGTACCTCCCTGGACTACATGAAAAGAGACATAGAGGAGCTCTCTGATCATGTAGCCCAGGCCGGTATGACCCTGACCTTGAGTAGCATCTTACCCTCACCAAGAATAATGCTACAGTATAAAGACAAAATGATCAATTCTAACAATTGGCTAAAGTACTGGTGTCATTCAAAGGGGATCCAGTGTCTGTCAGCCTGGGATGACATGCTCGACAAGCCACGTTGCTTCGCTAGGGACGGCTTGCACCTGTCACCCCTGGGCTTTCGAATACTGGCTAAGGCTCTTGCCACCCCCATAGTGCCTTTTTAGGCAAGGCTCAAAAGACAAACCCACCTCTATAGACAACACAAGGAAAAAGAAACTAAGGGTAATGCTGCTCAATGCCAGAAGACTAAACCTCAAGATGCACGCACTCGAGGATCTCCTCAGTATGGAGAATATCGATATCTGTGCAGTAACAGAAACCTGGTTCAAGGCTCCCAAGAGCACCCCAGCACTTCCAGGTTATACCTCATACCATGCTTTTCGGCCCCAAAACTCAGACCGAACCGCAAAAGGAGGGGGAGTATCCATATTCATCGAAGATACCCACACCTCCAGGTTAGTGGCACTGCACGAAGCATCAGAGACCATCCATGTGCAACTAACAGTGGGCAAAACTGCCTTTCAGTTTGTAGCCTGCTACAGACCACCCTCCCAAACTCAGGAACCCCACTCGGCTTTCCTGAGAACACTGGAGAATATGAAGGTCTCTCCAAACACCATCATATTGGGTGACTTCAACTACCCAAACACAGACCGGGAGCACTACTCAAGCCCCAACACCCTCGCCCAACGGTTCCTAGAATTTATAAACTCAAATGCTATGGAACAACTGGTCACCACTTCCACAAGAGGGGAAAACATATTAGACCTGATCATCACCAACATGGGGACTCTATGTTCCATACCAGAGGTATACCCCTCATTGGTAAGATCTGTCCATAAATTAATCTCACTGGACATCCATATCCCGTCCCCACCCCCAGACAAGGAAACCACGGTGAAGAACTTCTCAAAAGCAAACTTCACACTTCTCAAAACCGAGGTGGAATCCTTCAAAGTCCCCGGGCCAGTGGAAAATACGGCCCAAACAGCAGAATCCTTTACAAACGCATTCTATGGACACCTACAGGAATGCATGGATCATGTTATCCCAAATAAAACCAAGACTCACTCCTCCAAAGGCAGGAGACCTGTCTGGTGGACCCCAGCCATAAATAAGCTATACAACAGAAGGAGGAAGCTACTATATGATAGAGCAAAATCCCAAAAAGGGAAGACATCTCTGATCAGTACTAGTAAAAAACTACGATCCCTCATCTAAGGCCAGCTTCGAAAGAAAAATTGCACAAGACGCTAAAAATAATCACAAGGCCTTCTTTAGTTATGTCAGGAAACTGTGTGGCAACTCCCAGATATGCCCCGAGTTAGTGCAAAATTACAAAAAATACACTGAACCCACTGACATTGCCAACATCTTGGCAGACAGGTTCAGTGCAAACTTCTCCCCCCCTTTCCCCCCAAAAGAGCAAATGTCTATCCCAACAGAGTGTAGCCTCCCTGACATCACAGATGCACAGGTGAGAGCTGCCTTCTCCAAAGCAAAAAAACACAGCATCAATGGGACCGGACGGTATCCCGGGCTGCGTCTTACACGAGCTCCAAGAAGAACTGAACCCTCACATAAAGTCACTGTTCAATCTCAGCCTTACTACAGGATATGTACCCAAGGAATGGCGTACAGCAACAGTGGTCCCACTCCACAAAGGTGGTGCCACAACGGATCCCGGAAACTATCGCCCTATAAGCCTGACTAGCCTGGTCTACAAAGCTATGGAGCGTATCAATATGGAACTCATAAACAAAGACATTGGGAACCTCCAAACACTGGATCCTACCCAATTCAGCTTTAAGGGCAGATCTTGCCTCTTGAACCTGTTCGACTTCTTTGAAACAGTCACCAAGGCCATAGATGAAGGGAAGGTAGTCCACACAGCCTACCTGGACCTCACAAAAGCCTTCAACACAATACCCCACTCGGGCATCATAAATAAGCTCACCAACTTAAATATCAACCCCTATGTCACAAGATGGGTTGCAAACTGGCTCAGGGATAGAATCCACATGGTCAGAATTGCAGGTGCCATGTCAGACTCTAAACCAGTTACAAGTGGTGTCCCACAAGGCTCAGTCCTGGGACCTCTCTTGTTCGGTATATATTTCTCGGAGGTACAGGCTAACACGGGAGGACTATGGCTGACCAAGTTCACAGATGACTGCAAACCGGGTGCCATAATCGACTCGCCGACTGACACAAGCAACCTCCAAAAGGGTCTCACAGAGACGGATAACTGGTGCCACAGCCATAGCCTAAAGCTAAATGCCAAAAAATGCATAGTCATCCCCTTTGGGAAAAACAAATTACCACATAGGTGGTAATCCATTAAGTACGGAAGAAGTAATTAGGGATTTGGGGACCCAAGTAGATAGCAATCTCTCCTTTGACAATCAAGTTACCAAAGTGGTTAGAAAGACCTTCTATATAGCCCACCTTATCACGAAAGAGTTCACATCTAGATCAAGAGAGGTCATTGTGCCCCTCTACTCATCACTCATCAGGCCCATAATTGAATACAATGCCTCATTTGGGATGTACCTTACCCGACACCTGCAGCAACTGGAAAGACCCCAAAAGTACCTCACCAAGAGGATCAAGGGACTCAAACAGATGCCCTACGCAGTTAGGCTAAAGGAACTCCAGCTCTACTCAGTTGCTTACCACCTACTCAGAGGCGATCTGTGCCTGACGTATAAAGCCATGTTCAACCCAGAATTAATGGACATGCTCCACCTCAGGAAATCCAAATCCCTTAGAGCTACATGCTCCAGGGACTTAAACCTCAGCACAGAAATAAACAGGACATGCTGGAGGGACAGATTCATATCACAGAGGCTCCTCTCACTCTGGAACAAAATCCCAATCCATGTTAGGCAGAGCCCCTCAATGACCCTCTTCAAGAGAAATCTTGACGAGTGGATGGGAGATCGTAGTATACCCCTGGGATCCCTTCTGTGTCCCTTCTAGACAGAGGCACAGTAAACTAACCTTAAAAGGGCTATCTTCTGTGACCTACTATACAGAGGCACAGTCAACTAATCTAAAAGGGTGGCGAAAGCCAAACACACTCTGGCTAGGCTTATAAATGCCCTAGGGCAGATAGCCTAGTATCAACCTATAAACCTATGGGAATTGCTATTTGTTATTATTATAATACCTGATGTTTGTATATTGTTTGTACTTATATTTTTGAAACATGTCTTTGGAGCTTTTCTCCCCGGGCCGCTACTGAAAATGGACATATATCCAGTTAGACTAGCCCGGTCAACAAATGTAAGAGTAATACATTTATGAGGATTAACCCAAGTTGCAGCTGCACACATGTCGTCCATGGAATGCCTAGATAAAAATACTGATGGAGTTGACATGGCTCCAGTTGAGTGGGCTCTTAAAGGTTTTGGTAATGAGATACCCAATTTATTGTAGAGAAAAGATACACAGTCTGTAAGCCATCTTGTCAAAGTTACCTTTGTAACTGATTTACATATTTTGGAATTTGCAAAGGAGATAAACAGTTGATCAGATTTTCTAACTTCTTTTATTCTATGTAAGTAGAAACCTAATAGTCTATGAACATCTAACAAGTGCAACATGTACTCTCCTATGTTTTCAAATTTAGGAAAGAAGACAGACAGATTAATGTACTGGTTGATGTTGGATTCTGACACCACCTTAGGAAGGAAAGAAGGGTTGGTCTGCAATGTTATTCTATCCCTAAGAAAAATCAAGTGCTTGAAGTTATGTAATTCTTCTGGCTGAGGTAATGGCCACTAGAAAGATCATTTTCCAAGTCAGGAATTTAAGAGCACATTTGGGTGCTGGTTATAAGGGGGAATAAATTAAGGCCTGAAGTACTAAATTCAAGTCTCATGGTGGAGTAGGGTCTTTATAAGGTGGTCTCAACAGAAGATTGCCTCTCAAAAAGGTTTAGATGAAGCAAGGGAAGAATTATCAAATCCAATGTAGTAGTCAGAGATTGCTGCCAACTGAACTCTAATGGTTGAGGAGCTAGCTCCTCCTTTGAAAATTGTCACCAAAAACTCAAGGACACTGTACAGGAGATGAAAAAGGGTCAATATCTTTCTGATGCACCCAACAAGCAAATCTCTTCCATTTACTTCTGTAAAGTTTCCTCTTAGACGCTTTATACTGGACAGGGAATGAGAGCATAGGTTTGCCTGGCTATTAACAGAAGCGGAGAAACCACACTGTCAGCTTTAGGTATGAGATATCCAGGTGAACCATGCCTGTCAGGTGAGACAAGAGGTTTAGAATTTAATCAGGAATCCAAGGTGGGTAAAGTAGATGAGGCCAAAGGGGAACGAAATCTGTCGAGACCAGTTAAGGTGTAATGAGCATGACTTTTCAAGGAAGTTGGGGGGATAAGACTGGAGGACACTGAAGGGCCAGTCGTGGAGCAGAGCATCCCTCCGTGATTTGCTGGGGGGGGGGGGGATCAGGGCAAAGAAACTGCTGCACTTGTTTAGGGGAGAAGCCAAACGATCGCCGCAAGGCTGGCCCCATTGACGGAAAATAATTTCTGTCACTTTCTTGTTGAGAGACCGTTCATGCGGTAGTAGAATGGAACTGCTCATTTTGTCTGCTATCAAGTTGGACTTCCCTGGAATTTGCATTGCTATTAGAAAGCGAAGGGGTAAGATCACCCATTGCCACCCTCTGAGAGCTTCTCAACACAAGGGGTAAGACCTGGTTCCTCCTTGTTTGTTGATGTACCAAACTATTGACATATTGTCTGTTTGAATCGCAATTGTCCCAAAAGGGAAGAGAGTCATGGAAGGCCTGCAACACTAAGAGCACTGCTCTTATTTCCAGGACATTGATATGCATATTGGCCTCGTCGGGGGACCAAGTGCCTTGGACTGTTTTCCCCAGGAGGTGCACCCACACACAATCTGGGATAAGTCCGTGGTCACTACGGCCTTGGACTGAGGGAGAATGAAAGGGCAGCACTGTCGAACCTGATCTGATTGAATCCACCACCAAAGGGATCTCTTACATCGTGAGTGATTCTTATTTGGGCTGACATTTGTTGATAAAGAATCGACCAATGTGTTGCTAGCATCCATTGAAGAATTCTCATATGAAATCTTGCTAGGGGAACTAAAATTATGGCAGCCGATACTGACCCCAAGACATGAAGAATCAACCGGGCAGAAATTTTGGTACTGTGAACTATTTTTCCTGACCTGGAATCTGATTGTTTGCACTCTTGCTAGAGGAAGAGAAGCTTTTACTGATACTGTTTTGAAAACTCTTCCTATAAACTCCAGTATCTGAGAAGGTTCCTAGATTTGTTGTAATTTATAATTTCTAGAAGGGATGGAGTTTGGAACACCTATCCTCTCACTCTTATGAGTAGATGCCTCGTTGGGATGGTGATGAGCCAGTTGTCTAGATATGGAAACACCTGGAATCCCTACAGTCTCAAGTGAGCTGCTACCAATGCCATGCATTTGCTGAACACCCTGGAGGCTGTGGTAATATCAGAAGGCAGGGCTTTGAACTGGTAATGACTGGTTCCCAGCCAGAAGCGTAAGTATCTTCTGGACTGCTCATTTTTATGTGATAGTACGTGCCTTGAAGGTCTATTGAGCACATCCAGCCATTCTTGCCCAAAAAGGACAAAATGGACTGAATGGTGACCATCCAAAATTTTGTGTCGACCTGATTTGTTCAAGGTGGCAAGATGTAAAAGTGGTCTCCAGTCTTTTGTTTTCTTTGGCGCTAAAAAGAATCTTGAGAAAGTTCCAGATTCCATCTGGTCTGGTGGGATCTCCTGGATGACACTTTCTTCTAGCAGCTTTTGTATTTCTAGTGCTTCTGTTTTCCTCTGATTGGGAGGAACATTGCGAAACTTGCATGAGGATGGAGAGAAAAGGAAATTATATCACCTCTGGAAATGACCATCTGCACCCACACATCTTTTGTGATGTCTAGCCAGATTCCCTGGTGCAAGGATAAAAGACCCCTGATTGCCTCCAGAGGTGGAAATTGGGCCTTTTTTCAGGAGCTCTGACAGAGTCTGTCAGAGAAAGAATCTCTAGACCCTTGGTTTGCGAGCCACCTCTGCAGCGTGGGAGGTGTCTTCCATTTGAGCCTCCCACCTCTAGGGTACCTATCTCAACATGGCTCTTGGAAAGGAGATTTTTTGAACCACATTTTTTGTCCTCCTCGTTAGTTCCTAGAAAAGGTCCTTTGAGGGGGTCGAAAAACGTACTCCCATAGCAGAGAGGGTCTTTCCATCTTTTTCTCACCTGGAGAGTGTGTCCTTCACTTTGGGGCAGAATAAGAAGATTCTGTCAAAGGCAGCATTGATGAAAGAGGACTTGAAGGGCTCTGCAAAGTCACACAAGCACATCCAAGCATGCCTCCAAATGGAAATGCCTGAACCACCTGCCCTTGATGTATCTTCAGCTGCATGAGACATAAGCCTCATGGACGAGTTTGAAATGGACTGTAGGGTTGCCAACTGTGAGGACACAAAAGCCTGAGTCTCAGCAGTAATAGTCCCTGAAATATTTTGACAGTTCTTTAATCAAATCTCTTTGTAACCTACTGAAATGTGCCAGGTAGTTGACTGGCCTAAGAGCAAAGGTCGCTGAAGCATAGACACGCTTCCCAAATCTGTCCAAAGCCCTAGACTTCCCGTTAGGGGGATGGACAGTGGAACTCTGTTCTGCAAGTTCCTTCTTAGTGGCCGCTGCCAAGACCACAGTAACAACAGGTACTCCCTTACTCCAAAACTCACTTCCTGCAGGTGGTACCAGAATCTATTCTGGTCTCTTAAAGATAGGTTCGACCATGTCAGGCTCCTTCTACGCCCACTTAGAGATCAAATGAATGAGCTCATCGGTGGGTGGAGTTACCCAGGAGACAGATGTGCCACATCCAATCACCTTCAGGAATACCAATTCCTCTGGAGAAGAATTGTGGGAGGACCAGCCACTCCTTTGTTTAAGGATCTCTAGGATGTCTCCAAATGAGACGTCTTCAGGTTGTGGTCTTAGGGATCCTTCCCCCCTTCATCAAAATCGGTATATTCTATAACAGATTCCTGTGGGGAACGTAACTGCCTCCTTCTGCACTTTCTGGTCCAAGGTTCTTCTTTGGTGAAATGCTCCAGAGAACTATCAGAAGAGATGGTGATACCCTGCTGCGTAGCCCGAAGAGTTTGGGCTAGCTGTCCCTATGGAGTTGAATGTTGAAGCTCAAGGCACAGAGACATATGACATCCTGAAAAGAGATCCAAGGGGAAAGATGTCCATCCTCCTGAGGCAGAGAAAACTCTCTCCACTACCTCAAAAGCAGAACATCCTAGGGAGAAGGAAGCCGATGGAGCCAAGAAGCCAAGCTTCTTACCCACTGGCTCCGATTTCCCAGAGGGCATTCCATTCAAGGCAAAGACTGGAGCAGAGTTGTGCAATGCCGAGGATACAAGGGGTAGAGAAAGCTCCAACAACTTCAGAGTCAACTCCAACACCTCTAATCCAGAAGAGCCGCTACAGCTCAGAGAGTTATCTGGTTCTGAACTCATCAGAGCCAGTGCACCAAGAGAAATCTGTGGATCCGAGAATAAAACTATCTTTAGATCCAACCCAGACTGTCTTGGCAAACCTGGATCCAAAGGCTCTGAAACGGACTGCCAGATCAGAGAAGAAGCAGATAGTGGAGGGGTAGAGCAAACCAAAAATTCCTGACCTGGAGGGATAGGAGCAGGGAGCACCCCCATCTGTATCTGCAGAGAGAGAAATCTTCTCATTATCCTATCCACAGCGTCTTCAGTGAGACTCCTGGAAGAATGAGAAAAGGCTACAGAAGGAGATTTTGAAGGCCGTCTTTACAACAGAGATGGGACCCTAGATTGCACCAGGTCAATATCAAGTTCTCGGAAGAAGCTTTAGATCTGACTAAATCTGATCCGAAGAAGTTTTTGGAGATATGAACGATGGCTTCAGTACGGAAACCTTTCGATCCATCCTATGCCTCTTTTTAAGACGTTCTGTCAATGATGGAGCGGAACATACAGATAGTCTCTGGGACTTTTCTGAAATCTCCTTAGAAGTACTTTTAGTGGGTTAAGCCCCAGTAATTGCTTCCGAAAAAGCAGAAGGTAGCAAACCTTTTTTAATATCTGCTTATTCTTACGATCTGTGATAACGCATGGGTTAAAATTCTTACAAATAGAAAAATCTATGTTCAGGTGGTCTGAGCCCAGACAATTCACACATAACTCATGTACTTCTCAGAACGGAAGCTTATGACATTTTTCACATTTCTTAAACCCCTTTTTCAGACATCCTCAAAAATGGAAGAAAATTAGAAAAGAATTGTTTTTTAAACTAAGAACAAGTAATAAGGGCAAGGGAGGAAAATAGCACCACAATAGTACGCAATGGTTTGGCATTCATCAGACCTATCATTCAGTACAATGTCCCCTTTGGTATGTACCTAACCAGGCATATCCAACAACTGGAACATCCACAGAGGTTCCTCACTGAAAGAATACATGGTGTAAGTAATATGTACTATGCAGACCGCCTCAAGGCCCTATCCCTGTATTCTGTATCCTACAGGCTTTTGAGGGGAGCTCTATGGCTGGCATGCAGGGCATTGTCAGACCCCACTCTGATGGACCTCCTGCATATCCACAAAACCAACAGCACCAGAATTACCCATTCTAAAGACTTAAACCTTGCCTGTGATATAAATAGGACCTGCTGGTGAGATAGGTATGCATCTCAGAGACCACCCCGTCTATGGAACAGGCTCCTCATCCATGTGAAGCAGAATTCCTTCCTAATCCAATTCAAGTGAACTTAGACAGTTGGATAGGAAATTGGAAATTCATCCCTGGTTTGACACCTATGTCTCTAATTGACACAGGTAACCTGTAAATGGTTCATCTCCCAGGTCCATGCTTACACTTATCAAGGGTAGCAGAACTTGTCAGAGATTTGGGATGCATGGCTAGGCTTAAAAAGGGCCTTGTGGTCATTAGCCTAGTAAACACCTATGAATAAGAGTACACTGAAAAGTGTAAAAAAAATGTTACATAGAAAAAAAAAATAAATAGTTACAAAAATATGAGCAATGGTATATACAAGCCAAAGAAACAGAGGATCTGGGTGCCTTCTGTGCTAGTACATCTAACAGTCCACTATCACAAGATCTCTTCATACTTTCCCTTTCTTTCTCTTCTTTTTTTTATCAGTCCTTATCTTTCCTGGATTTCTCAGATTTCTTTCACATAAGAGGGAACAGGAAACAAAATGGCTAGGCAATGTAAACAGAGTGAGGAAAAGCCCCTTAACAACCAACTTAGAGCACCTATCCACTAGTACCCAAGACCTAATGGATAAACAGGCCTCACATGCTTGGTCTAAATGAGCAGCCACTAACCAAGACAAGCAGTTATCATGTGAATCCTAAGGGGATAACTCATGTTCTCAGGTCAGACATTTACTAACTGTTGAAGCCTTCTCAACCATGCCTTACACAGGAGAAAGTTCCTAACTACAATCAGCAACAAATAAAAACACTTTAGAAAACTAGGGAAGGAAGGAGGACACCCTAATGGCCTAACTACTGAGCTTGAAACTCCACAAACCAAATATCTACAACTTTTAAACTTTCTTTTTTCAAACTAAAACAGAAAGGGAAAGGAGAAAAAAAACAAGACTCAACCAAGTTAACACAAGACCCAAGTCTATCAAAATCCCAAAGAAAAGTACAAGAATTTAGCACAAAGTCACTTACCACTCAAGAGCTCCAAAGACCATGTCCATCATCAAGTAGCGCAAACAAGATCCGAGTAGATGAGATGCAATCATGCATTATAGGAGAGAAGCTCAAGTTTCAGAGGCAAAGTCCTAGTTGTTGGTCTTAGATCTGATATTATCTTATAACTCACAGGTTGAGGCAGATAGAAAAGACATTAGATCCAAAATTTTGTTGCAGGCCTCAGATCAGTATGTATCCAGTATATCCACTTGCTGAGGCTGATGGAAAAGACATCATCAGATCTAAATATTTCCCCATTCTGCCCAATTCCATGACACACACTCCTTTGGAATTCTTCAATTTGTGACTCTTACTAAATGTTCAAGGCAGCACTACAGTTCAATTAACCTTTGCTTTTTACCTGGTGTGTTCAGTGGATTTTATAAACTGGGAGTAGTAAAGAAACCTTTTCAGACATTTGCACATGTGAACAGAGTCTGCATCCAGATTCAGTGAACTCTTGTCTACAAATTTTGCCTCAGTTCTTTTGTTGCAGCTAGGTGGTCATAACGGTCAGAGGTGGTTATCTTCAGTTAGTAGTAGTAGCAGTAGGAATAGCTGGTGGTCAGTGTTTTTTCTCATCATATTTAATTGTTCAAAAAGAAACGTTATCTACTTACCATAATGTACCGACTGTGTTGCCCATCTCCATTTATCTTTGACAGATGTGTATGGTTCCGATATAGGAACCGACTCGGCCATTACTACAGCTTGCACCAGCCAAAACCTCTTAAGCTTCACCTCTTCCCACAATCCCCCTCTTGCAATTACCTCAGATCGAGTTTCCAGAGAAAGTATAGATAGTAGAAAGGGAAGCCCAACTGGAAGGCATATCTACTATGCTTGAAAAATTAAGAGTATATAATCCTCTCCACCAAAAAAAAAATCTTTAAAGGATTGGGGATGGAGGGAGGGGAGTCGAGGATAAATGAAGATGGACAATACAGATGGAATGTTATGGTAAGTACATAACTTCTTTATCTGATGTTGTCCATCTTCATTTTATCCTTGACAGATGGGACAGAGTCCTCAACTACCCAAGATGTTGGGTGGACTCGCAGAAGGATATTCCTGAGAACCATCGAGCCAAAGGACGTTCTCCCCCTAGACACCAAGTCCAATTTGTTGTTGTTTGTATATCGGCTTTTCCCGGTTAGGGGTTGCCACAGCGGAACTCCGGTCCGCTAATGACTGGCAGTAGGTTTTTACGGTACCGAGTTGCCAGCTCGACGCCCAACCTTCAATGAAGGCACGCCCATTCATGCATGTCTTTCGGAATGCCACTCGACCGTGGGGAGGACATGCAGACTCCACACGGAAGGCACTCCCCGCACTACAGCCAAGAATCGAACGGGAGAACCTCTTGCTGTGATGCAACAACACTACCACTGCACCACTGTGGATAACTACAAAGAAGTTATGTACTCACCATAACGTTTCATGTGAGTTGTTCATCTCGCCTTCATTCTTACAGATGGTCTCAGAGACGATTGTTGGCTCCAAGTTGGCCTACTACAAAGCTCGAGGTCTTCAGACATCTCAAGGCCAAGTCCCTAACCCATGATGCACCTAGAGTTACCTCAGATCTTGGTTGCTGCATATAATACCATGCCATTCTATCACTCTTTAGGAGAAAACCCATAGAAAGATTGAGCAACCAGGATACAACTAATATCTTGGTCCCCAAAAAAGCTTGGATGGGTTAGGAGGGTAGGAAGTAAGAATGAAGGCAAGATGAACTCACATGTAACGTTATGGTGAGTACATAACTTCTTTATGTGAAGTTGTTCAATGTTGCCGTTCATTCTTACAGATGGGTAGCGTCTCAAACACCATCTTTCTCGGGTGATTCACAGGAGTATGTTTTTCAGGACAGTGGAACCAAAGGAAGCCCTGTCCCTGGAGGCCTTGTCAACTTTGTAATGAGTGATAAATTCAACCAAGTGGCTGCTGCACAAATATTGTCTATAGGAAGCCTAGCAGAAAAGGCAGAAGATGTGGACACTGCTCTGGTAGAATGAGCCTTAATTTTGTGTTGTAAAGGTAAATTAGCAGCTGAATAAGTAAATGTGATACAATCAGATAACCATCTAGACAGTGTCGTTTTTGCCACTGGCTTACCTTTTCTGGAATCTGAAAAGGAAACGAAAAGCTGTTCTTATTTTCTGAACTCTTTTGTTCTATCCAGGTAAAATCTGAGCTGTCTATGAACATCAAGCTTGTGCAGCATTGGTGTGTTGGGGAAAGAACACTGGTAAATCTATAATCTGGTTAAGGTTAGCTTCAGTACAAACTTTGTGTAAAAATGAAGGATTTGTTCACAGGGACACTTTGTCAGCATGAAAACTCAAATAAGGAGGCTTTATGGACAAGGCCTGTTGCTCTGACACTCTACAGGCAGAAGTGATGGCTACTAAAAAGGTAGTCTTCCATGGCAAATATTTCCAATCACATGAGGAAGCAGGTTCGAAAGGTGGGAGAAAAATGCGTGAAAGCATAAAATTTAGATTCTGCGGGGTATTAGGGGATTTCACAGGTGGTCTGAGATGAAAGGTCCCTTTGAGAAAGGCTTTAGATAGCTTGTGAGACATTATGTTTAATCCTTCAAAGCCAAGGTGAAAATTAGAGATAGCAGCAAGTTGTATTGTGAGACATTATGTTTAATCCTTCAAAGCCAAGGTGAAAATTAGAGATAGCAGCAAGTTGTACCCGAACTGTTGCTGCTACAGCTCCTTTATTGAAAAACACAGTCAAAACCTCTTAATAAGGAGGAAATAGGGGCTTGGTAGGGATCAATGTCATTTTGAGAAGCCCATATAGAAAATCTTCTCCATTTGCTAAGGTATAGCTTCCTAGTAGAGGACTTATGAGAAGATTGCAATATATGCTGTGTTTCATTTGAGAGGTTATGGAACCTGGCTATGTTGGGAATTCGAGCAGCCAAGCTGTCAGTTTCAGGGACTGAAGAGAGGGATGAAGAGCCCCCAACAAATGCGTCTAAAGATCTGGAACTGGGTCCAGAATCCAAGGCTCTTCCAACAGATGAAGTCAAAGGAAGGGGAACCAAATCTGACGAGGCCAATGAGGGGCTATTAGAATGATGGTCCTTCCCAGGACTTTTGGTTTCTGCAATACTTTGGGTATCAAGGGAATTGGTGGGAATGCATAGAGGAGACCCAGAGGCCAATCTTGTACAAGTGCGTCCCTTGGGGCTTCTCCCATAGGGGGAATCAGGGCAAAGTAGCTTCTGCATTTTGTGCTCCTATGGTTGGCAAAAAGGTCGCAGCAAGGCTGGCCCCACCTGCGGAAGATTCTCTCCGCTATCTCTTTTCTTGAGGGACCACTTGTGAGGCAACACAATTGCCCTGCTCAGTTTGTCTGCTATCATATTCGATTTCCCCGGGATGCGTGTTGCTATCAGAAAGTGCTGGGTGGATGTAGCCCACTGCCATACTCTTAGGGCCTCGCGACAAAGGGGATAGGACCAGGTTCCTCCTTATTTGTTCAAGTACCAGACTACCCACATGTTGTCCATCTGAATCACAATTGTTCCCAGAGGAAGAGAGTCCTGGAAGTACTGCAACACTAAAAGTACCACTCTCATATCCAGGACATTGACATGCAGATGTGTCTCCTGTTCGATCCATGAGTCTTGAGCTGTTCTTCATTGAAAATGTCCCCCCACCTTATCAGAGAAGCGTCTGTGGTCACTGTGGCCGCTGGTGAGGGTTGGACTAAAGGACAACCTATCGTTACATGAACAGAGGTTAACCACCACTGAAGATCCTTTATGCATGTGTTTGCGATCGTTATGAGATGAGACATTGGGAGCTCTTGGTAAGACCACTGAGTGAATAACAGCCATTGCACAATTCGCATGTGCATGCGACCCAACGGTATCGCTAATATTGCAGCTGCCATCATGCCTAACAATTTTAGCACTTCTGATGCTGGAGCCTTATCTTTGGATATGATGTTGTGGACCTGCTGACGAAGTAGTAAGACTCTCTGCTGGAAGTCTCACAAGTGGTTGTGGTGGTGTCTAATTCTGCTCTGATAAAAACGATATGTTGAGATGGCAACAAGGCAGATTTTTCTGAATTTATTGTAATGCCCAGATGATTGCAAAGAGTAAGAGTGGTGTCCCTGGCTTGCATTAGCTGATGCCTGGTGGTGGCGGCAAAGAGCCAATCGTCTGTATGGAAACACCTGGAATCCTAAACGCCTCAGTTGAGCCGTGACCACTGCCATACATTTGGTGAACTCTCTGGGGGCGGCAGTGAGACCAAAGGGCAGAGCTAGAAACTGGTAATGATTGGCTCCCAGCCGGAAGCACAGATGATCCCTGGATGGTCTGGCCATTTTTATATGGTAGTACGCATCCTGTAGATCTATCGAGCGCATCCAATTGTCTTTCCCTAAAAAGGGATGTATCGACTGAAGCATGACCATCCAGAACTTCTATTTTGGACCACAGCAAACTAAACAGATCTGTCAAGAAAGAGGTCTCCAGTCTTGTCTTTTTTGGAACTAAAAAGAATCTTGAGTAAGTTCCGGATCCTGTCTGGTCTGCTGGGACTGGTTGGATGATTCTTTTTCTTAGCAAAGTTTGGACCTCTACTGCTGCTTGTTCCCTATAACTGGGTGGAACATCCGGGATTTTTGTTGTCAGTAGAGGGGGAGTGGTGAAAGGAATGAAATATCCTCTGGAAACTATACTTTGTACCCAGTTGTCATTTGTTATTTTGAACCAGGCGTCTGGATACAAAGATAAGTGACCCCAGACTGCCTCCAGAGTAGGACAGTCGGGCCTCCTTTCAGGAGTGCTGGTAGGGCTTCCTAAAGAACTGGTCTCTGTCGCCCTGGTTTTGCGAACCCCCTCTGCCGCGAGGGCAGCATCTTCCATTATTGCCCCCTCCTCTGCCCTGGAGGGGGGTTCACCATGTGTGGCCAGAAAGGCTCCTTGGGCTTTTCGGAATCTTTCCACCCTTTTGACCCTTGGAGTAGGGTCTGGTAGGGGTGGGAAAACGGACTCCGACGGCAGACAGAGTCTTTCCTTCCTGCTCACACCTGGTCAAAGTTTCCTTAACTTTGGGCCCAAAAAGGGATGAGCCATCAAAAGGGATGTTGGCATAGGATGACTTAAAGGGCTCCGCGAAGGAACACAAGCACATCCAGGAATGTCTCCTGAGAGCAATTCCTGTACCCACTGCTCTACTCGTTCCATCAGCTGCATATGAAATGAGATGCATGAACGAGTTCACTATGGAGCTGAGGGTAGCAAGCTGGGAGGCGACTTTGTCTGAAGCTCCTGCATGTACTGTACCCTGAAGAGCATCTTCAAGCTCTTTTAGGAGATCTCTTTGCAGTCTCGTAAAATGAGTGAGATAGTTCAGTGAACGCATGGCAAAAGTCGCTGAACTGTATGTGTGCTTCCCGTATCTATCCATGATCCTAGAATCTCCGTTAGGAGGATGGATACAGAAAGAAGTTTCCGACATCTCCTTTTTGGTGGCTGCCGCCACCACCACGGCATCAACTGGCACTCCCTTGGTAAGGAAAGACTCTTCATAGGGGGCAAAAATAAATTTATTAGGCCTCCTGGGGACAGGCTCCATGGTGTCCGGAGACTCCCACGCCCTTCGTGAGACCAACTCCATGAGCTCATCGAAGGGGGGGAGACACCCAAGAGGTGGAGGATTGAGACCCGAAAGCCTTCATGAGAACAGACTCATCTTCAGTAGGGTTGTTGGACTTCCAGCCACCCCTCTGTCTAAGGATTTCTAATATCTCAGCAAATGAGATATCCTCAGAGGGGGACCATGGGGACCCTTCTGATTCATCCAAGTCGGTATCGGATGTGAGAGACTCCTGTTTGGAGTCTAGGTGCTTCCTCTTACAGATTGTCTTCCTGGGAACCATATCAGTGGGAATTTCTGGTGAGGTCTCGGAAAAGCAGAGGCCATCCAATGGGGCTTCTTGAGGCTCAGGGTCTCTACGCATAGAAAGGATCTGTGAAGCCGAAGTGGACACAGGCACTTTTGGGGAGGAGGTAGTTGGACCTGAAGTTGTAGATGTCTTAGGAGACATAACTCTCCTTATTGCTTCGAAGGCCGCTGGATCCGAAGAAACCACCGCTCCCCTCGGCACCGGCACAGTGGGCTCCGAACCAGAAGTAGGAGACAAACTCATCCAAGCCGAGGCCCCGAGAGGCAAAGTCGGAACCATGTCGGTCCGACTATCCTCCCAGAGAGGCAAAGTCAGAACCATATCAGTCCGTCTATCCTCCCCGAACCCGACAGGAGAGTGCTGGCTTCTAGACTCCTCGATCGGCGCCGAGGAAGTCCGAGTAAATGGAACTGAAGGCACTGGAACAGGCGTCAATTCAGAAGGCTCAACAATCATCAGGTCCAACTCCTCCAGCTCCGAAGGACCGGTATGGCTCAGAAGAGGAAAAGAAGTTGATGGTATTTACAGTTTTTGGCTCCGAAACCACCTGGGTCAGAGCCAACAAAAATTTAGCGAATGCCGGTGCCTGTAGCAACTTCTGCACCACACGATCCACATCCAAATCAGACAGGCTAATCGAGGACCAAGATGAATGGCTGGATGGAGGCACTGTAGGTCCCTAGAGCGTGTAGCTCGGAGGGATTGGGATTTCTTTAAGTGGAGCATGTCCAACAGCTCTGGGTTTGAAATAGCTTTGTATGTTAGGCAATGATCACCTCTGAGTAGGTGATATGCGATAGAGTACAGCTGGAGTTTTTTGACACGGTCTGTGTAGTGCATCTGTTTGAGGCCGGTAATCCTCTTTGTGAGGTATTTCTGCAGCCTTTCCAGTTGCTGTAGATGTCTTGTGAGGTACATATCAAATGGGGCATTGTACTCTATAATGGGTCTAATGAGTGACGAGTAGAGGGGAACAATGATCTCTTTTTTTCCTGGGTGAGAAACCTTTTGTGATGAGGTGTGCCACGTAGAAGGATTTCCTTGACGATTGGATGGGAGAAAGGAAATTCACCACGGGGATCACGTCAGTCGCCCTGCCAAACAGGGGTCCAGGGAAGTAAATAGTGTGGGAAGAAATAGCCAGGGAATTGTTATGGCTAGGCTCGTATAGGCCCTAGGGCTGATAGCCTAGTACCAACCTATGAACCAAATCTGTCGAGGCCAAAAGGGGGCAATGAGGATTGCTGCGCTTTTCAACCTGAGTGCTTTCTGTAGGAATTTTGGAATTCGAGATATTGAGGGAAAGGCGTACAGGAGACCAGGGGGGACAATTGTGGAGGAGAACATCTCTGGTTGACTTCCCCCGGAGGGGGAATCAGGGCAAAGTAATTGCTGTGCACTTGTTGTTTGGGGGGAGGCAAACAGATCACAGCAAGGTCGACCCCACCGATGGAAGATCCTTTCTGCCACTTCTGGATTGAGAGACCACTCTTGAGGATGGAGGATACATCTGCTCAGTATGTCTGCAATCACACTGGAACTCCCCAGAGTATGTGTTGCTATTACACAGCGGTTGGAAGAGATCTCTCACTGCCACACTCTGAGGGCTTCTCGACAAAGGGGATAAGACTTGGTTCCTCCCTGCGTGTTAATGTACCAAACTACTGACATATTTTCTGTTTGAATTGCAATTGTCCCCTGAGGAAGAGTTATTTGAAAGGCCTGTAACACTTGAAGCACCGCTGTTAGCTCCAGGGTATTGATATGCAAAGTTGGCCTTTAAGGGGGACCAAGTGCCTTGGACAGTCTTGTCCAGAAAATGCCCCTCCCAACCCCATCATGGGAGGCGTCGGTGGTCACTATGGCCGTGGCCTCTGGAAAAACAAAGGGATGACCAAGGAGAATTTGTCTGGAATATATCTACCAAAGTAGATCACTCTTGGAATAATTGGTGACCAGAATTTGGTCTGACAAGGGGTGCCGAAGGACCACTGAGAAGCTAGTAATCATTGCAGAATTCTCATATGAAACCTGGCTAAATGGACTAGAGTTACTGAGGCTGCCATCGACCCTAGAGCTTGCAAAACTAGTAGAGTAGGAAAGCTTCTTTCTGCAGATTTTCTTTTGATCTTGTGCTATAATTCTTTGAAGTCTCTCTCGAGGAAGGGATGCTACAGTTGTCACCATATTTCGTACAGCCCTCTATAAATTCTAAATTTTGCATTGGAGCAAATTGGGATTTCTAGTGAGTTACCATAATTCCCAGGTGTGCACAGATACTGAGTGTGCAATCCCTGGTTACTATAAACTGATGCCTGGTTGAAGTGGTTATGAGCCAGTCGCCTAAGTACAGAAACACCCAGAATCTTTGCAGTCTCAACTGAGCTGCTAATACTGCCATGCATTTGGTGAACACCCTGAAGGATATGGTGAGACCAAAGGGCAGCACTCTGAATTGGTAAGGCTCCCAGCCAAAAGCAGAGGAACTTCCCGGAGCATTTGTCCATCTTTACGTGGTAATGCGTATCATGAAGATCTATCAATCACACCCAATAGTCTTTCTTCAGAAAAAGAAGAACTGACTGCACTATGACCATCCAGAACTTTGACAAACTGATTTGTTCAGCATGCTGAGATCCAAAAACTATCTCCAGTCCCCTGTTTTTTTTGACACTAGAAAGAATCTTAAGGAGGTTCTGGATCCTTTCTGGTCTGGTGGGACTTCTTGGATGACTTTTTTGTCTAGCAGTTTTAGAATTTCTTGCCCTGCTGAATCCCTCTGATTGGGTGGAACATCAGGGTTTTGTGTACGGGGGAGGATGGGAAAAGGGAATGATATAGCCTCTGGATACGATCCGTTGCACCCAGGAATCTGTTGCTATGTTTAGCCAGGCGTTTAGGTGCAAGGACGGTCTTCCTCTGGAGGCAGGCAGAGGACGCTTATCGGGCCTCCATTCAGGAGCGCTGAAATGGTTTACCAAGAAAAGAATCCCCGAAGCCCTGGTTCTGTGGACCACCGCTGCTGTGAGGGAGACGTCTTCCATTTTGGTTTCCCCCTCTGTCCCTGGGGAAACTGCCTCTCTATGTGTGTCTTGGAAAGGCCCTAGGGATTTTTTGAACCACATATTTCCACCAATTCTCTGCTTCCTAGAAATGGACATTGGGGGTGTGTGGAAAAATGTATGCCCAGAGCAGAAAGGGTCTTACCATCCTTCTCACACCTGGATAAAGTCACTTTTACTTTTGGGCCAAACAAGGATGTTCCATCAAAAAGGAGCACTGACGAATGAAGACTTGAATAGTTCCGCAAAGTCACATAGGCACATCTAGGCATGTCTCCTTGTGGCTACACCTGCACCCACTGCTCTGGATATCCCTTTGGCTGTATGTGTTATTAGCCTCATGGATGAATTAGACACAGATTCTAGGGTGGCTAGCTGGGAAACCACTTTCATTTGGAATCCCTCACCCGCAGCTCCTGCCAGGGTATCTGACAATTCCTTGATCAAATCCCTTTGAAATCTTATAAAAAGTGTGTCAAGAAGTTCAAAGATTTTAGTGTGAAGGTCGATGAAGCATAAACCCACTTCCCAACTCTATCCATAGCCCAAGACTCACTGTTGGGTGGATGGAGAGAGAAACTCTCCTCAGCGAGTTCCTTTTTTATTGCGGCCGCTATGACCATGGCATCCACTGCTAACTCCTTGGCCCAGAACAGTTTATCTTCAGGGCCAGATAAGATTCTGTCAGGTCTCTTGGGAATGGGTTTGACTGTGTCTGGTGCCTTCTACGCCTGCTGTGAAATCAACTAAATGTGCTCATCAGCTGGTGGGGTCACCCATGAGGTAGACAGGTGAGTGCTGAAAGCCTGCAGGTAAACAGATATCTTTGAGGAAGGGTTTTGGGACTTCCAGCCACCGCTTCGCTTTAAAATTTCTAGGATGTCTCCAAAGGAGACATCTTCATGCAGTGACCGTGGGGACCCTTCCCCCTCTTCAAAATCTGTGTCCTCAATGACTGATTCCGGAGAGGAATCTAAGTGCTTCCTCTTGCACTTCTTTTTCTGAGAAACCACATCAGGGCGATAATCTGGAGAGGTGTCAGAAGATCACAAAACCTAAGTCTAAGAAACCTGAGACTTCGGCACCCGCTGTCCCAGTGGAGAGACAGGTGGAATAACAGAGTCAGATGGGGGTACCTATTCCAAGGAGGAAGGTACCAACTGAGTCTCCATAAGGGACAGGGCTCTCTCCATCGCCTCAAAGGCCACCCCCCCCGAAGAGGGAAGGAAGCCTGGAACTGAGATAGATTACCGCGGGACCGGGGTCACTCCAGGCTCCAAAGAACCAACCCTCAAGATGCAAACCGGAGCTAAACTAACTCGAGCCAAAGCTCGGAGGAACAGGGATGGCTCCAAAAAACCTGGAGTGGAGTCCTGACCCCCCGACCTGACAGGGTTGCTACAACTCCGAGAGGTATCCAGTTCCGAAGCCATCGAAGAACTCAGGGAGATTACTGGTTCTGAAGACAGGGAAATCTCAAGTACTGATACAGTTGGTACCGGGAAATTTGGAACAGAAAACTCTAAGGCCTCAGAGGAGGAGTGGTCAGAGGGGTGAAAGAAGGCTTAGTTTCAAGACCCGAAGGAGTCAGAACCGAAAGGGAGCCTGAAAGTCCTCCAGCCCACAAGATTTTATTCACAAGTCTCTCCACATCGATCTCAGAAAGACTTTTGGTGGATCGGATCAAAAACCTGGATGGACATTTAGGCCTCTGAAGAAAAACATCTTGAAGCTCACCAGCAAAGAGGTCTACAGATGGGGATTAAGTAGTCTTGGGAAAAATTTCCCTTGATTCAGATACTGTAGCTTGCACTGAAGTAGGAGCAGAAAAGCTGTCCTGCACCGGAGCCCTTCAACGTCAAAGGATCTGACAAAGATGGTGCTGGAGCAATAGTCGTCACCGGTAATTTAGAGTCAGAGGTCTCCAGTTTTAAAGATACTTTCAGAACTGAGTATTTCAATTTCTTAGTTCTCAGAGCCGACAGAGAAGTCGGAACAGAGACACTCCTCTTTTTGCCCTTGTCCACGGAAGATGAGGATGAATGGGAGGAAATATCAGTTTTGGCTTTGCCAGCAATAGATAAGGCTTCATTGAAGGAGACGGGGGATCAATCCCTTTAAAATAAGTTTGTTATGGCTCTCAATGAGGGCTCGATGACTGAACCCATGGCAAATACTGCAGTCCTCTTGTAAGTGAACAGGACCTAAGCAATAAACACAAAGGGAGTGAAAGTCAGAAGAATGGATTTTGTGGCCGCACTTGTGGCATTTTTTAAAACCAAAAGGGGCTTTAGCTTTCTTAGACATCTAAAAAAAATTATGGCTGGAAAACAGATACTCACACGTGCACTCACACAGAAAAGTTTGAGACAGAGAAAAGAAGGAAATTTTTTTCTTGAAAGGAAAGAGAGAAAAGTGGGGAAACTATCAATGATGATAGTTAAAGAGATACACTAAGGTGTACGAGGAATGAAGATCAACAATGATATTTAGAATTACACTAATGTGTATGAAAAAAGAGAGAGAGAAAAAATATTAAACGAAAGAGCAGATGATCAAGCAGAGAGAAAATAGAGAGAAATCTCTAAGAAATAACAACAAAAATGTACCTAAATCCAAGGAAACTCAAAAGCACTGGCAAAACATGACCATTTCGGAAAAGCAGTAAATGAGATCTGAGGTAACTTTGAGAGAGGGATTGTGGGTAGAGGTAAAGCTTGAGAGTTTTTGGCTGGCACAAGATGTAGTAACGACCGAGTCGGTTCCAATATTGGAACAGGACCCATCTGTCAAGGATAAAACGAAGGCTGACAACATCAGATTATTATATTCCCTTTGCAACAGTATATTTGTCTTGTATTTAGTGTGCTATTTTTTTAAGTGAACATTCATTATTCACTTTCAAAAGATTGCCACATGTTTATTAATTTATATAAGAGTAATACACAAAACTGATGAATTACAACTGCTAACATACACTTTTTTAAAAAAACAGACTGCTCAGCAACAGCTACAATTAAACAGCAGTGTGTTTAAGATTGGAAAATACACTGTGCCTTAAATGTGCCAGACTAATCTGTCTGCTAGTAGCATATTACCATAAACGCAGAAAGGAGTAATGCCACTGAAAATGTTATAATTTAACCCATCATAGATGTCACTGCTTGTGAGAATGGACTGTACTGAAATTTATTCCAATACAACCTTAATGTGGTAGCCAAATCCCAGCCAAAGAAATGCCACCAAATAAATAAAAGCTAAAAATATTTCTCAAAATTAGACATGTTTTTTCTGCAAATACTTTCCACAAGAAAAAGGTTACATCTTATAAAAGAACAGATGCATTATTGCATTATTTTTATAAACTTTAAATAAAATACATATATCATAGTTACAAAGAAATAAGCAATAAAAATAAATTATTATTCACATATTCTTAAAAATGTCTTATTAATTAATAAATAGCGGCAAACCGATTACTGCACCAACAAACAATGTTACACTCTACAATGCAAGTACAAAATACTGTAGTTTTCATCTAGTAAATCATTAGCCTTACCAGATACTGTAGTACTCCCACCCGCCAAAAAATATACATATAATCTCATCCAGTACCAAAATTCAAGCCATTAAAGGAGGCTGGTAATTATCTAAATCATTATAATTCAATAGATATTAAAAAGAAAAGAAACAATTTAATTTTCAAATTCCAACTTTTTGATTCCATTTGATGCTTTTTGCAAAAAGAAAAAAACTAGGGGCTAAAATTACTGTCAGTCATAATCTTTGAAAGAAAAAGAGAGCAAACCTGGGTAACATATACTGTTGCTAAAAACTACCTCCAACATAATTATTAAATCGGAAAATGAAGTGTACATTGATAGCACAATCAGAATTCTGTGACCATCACTATACAGTCTCCTAAACACAGAGTTTAATAAACAAAGGGACTGTGTGTAGATCCAGAGATATCATTGTCCACCTTTACTCAGCCCTCAATAGGTCAATCATTGAGTATAATGTCCCCTTTGGCATGTAAGACACATGCAATAGCTGGAATGCCCACAGAGATACCATATTAAAGGATAGAAGGTCTAAACATGGACCAACTTCAAAGCCCTGTCACTATACTCCGCATCCTACAGACTAAGAGGTGATCAGTGGCTGGCATACAAGGCATCCTCTGACCCAATCCTGATGGATTTACAGTGCACAGGGAAGTCAAATGGCATCAGAAATAATCAGTCTGGGGATCTAAGCTTTCTGAAGCTTCAAAAGTTTGGTTTGGAGGGACAGGTACATCACACAGAGGATACCGATGCTCTACAACAGATTCCCCATGCACATAAAATAAAGCTCATCCCTATCCAGAGGATACCACTGCTCTGGAACAGACTCTCCATCAGCATAAAACAAGGCTCATCCCTGTCTACATTCAAGTGCAACTTGGATCTACGGGTGGGAAAAAGAAAATTTACCCCTGGACTGCCTCCTGCACTGCTAATGAACAGAGGCAGCTCATAAATGCTTTATCCCATGCATGGCTCACCTCAAATGATCTATGTTATGACATCAGTTATTCTCACTAGGGGTGATATATAATTATCGACCATGGGATAGGCAAGACTAATCTAACACTAAATAGGATAGGTTAACTGAAGCACTGAAAGGGAAACTATCTAGGCTTAAAATGGCCCACAAGGGCACCTAGCCTAGTACTCACCTATAAAAGCTATCTAGTACTCACCTATAAAATCTATAATCAATCTAGAAGAAGGCAAAACAGATAAATGAAAACTAAGAGAAGAAAACATTTTAAATTAAATATATATTTTTGCACAAAATCTAAGAAAGGCATTAATTAAAGTTAAAACAAATGCCTGGTACCAGAGAAACACAGCTACCAGCAATGTAATATACATGTCTGCTTCTTCAAACATGCCGTCCATCACAAAAACATCAAATGCAATCCAAAGATATACCACCAGTAACATACAGTAAAGGGGCAAAGAATAGAGAACCTGCAAAGAAAGGGGCAGAATTAAGCTAAAACAATTCTCTACTACTGTTTAAATACTTGAAAATGAAAATGGCATCAGAAATGAACACATGGCTGAAATTGTCTGATCTACACATTCCAAATGCATAGCAATATTAAAGAAAACATGTAAGAACAGTAAACGGGTTAAAGTCTCAAAATAAGTATGCCCAGTGAAAGTAAAACTTGAGAGATAAACAAGGACAAATACTTTACACCCCAGACAGAAGAAATATAACTATGAATGTGACCTCTTCTGAATTTAAAAAAAAATGCATTAAAAAGACATTTAAGTAACTCTGCAGCTCCAACAGAAGAGGAAATCTGATAATTTCAGTCATCCAAGGTGAGCAATAGCATCAAAAGTAATGTGAAAAAAGAAGTTGTGTGCTCACCATAATGTTGAATCTGAGCTGTTGTTCTTCATTTGCCTTCAACCTGTTGGACACAGATCTGGGACGGATCAGACTCTGCCGTATTTCTCCAGCATCAGATCTGAGCTCCAAACTCCTTCCCTACCCATAACGCCCCTGTCTCCTTCCTCCCCTCAGATCGAGTTTGCTGACCACCATAGCAACTCAACCTGACACAATGTCTTACCCCTTAAGAGAATAACCCAGATATTATCATAAGGGATGACCATTTATGCCAAGGAAAGGGCCATGTATTTTCCAGCCAGACCACCACACAGCCCATATAAGGCAGGGGGAAGGAGGGAAGGACGGTTGAAGACAAATGAAGAACAACTCAGATGGAATGTTATGATGACTACATAACTTCTTTATCTGAAGTTGTTGACTTCATTTGCTATTCAACCTGTAGAAAAGAGTCCCCAGCTACCAAACACCTGGGAGGTCCTATGGAAAGATATTCTGTAACACGGCGAAGCCAAAAAATGCCTTACTTCTGGTGAGAAGATCCAACTTGTAATGGGAGATCAAAGTATGTGAAGATACCCAGGTAGCCACTGAATAAATGTCATCCAACGAAACACTGGACCAAAAAGCAGCTGACGTAGCCATATACCTAGTAGAATGCACCTTAAATTGACCTGGTGGAGACCATTCTTTGCTTGAATACTTCAAAAGTATACACTGAGAAATCCAACTAGCAATGGTGACTTTTGATACAGGTTTCCCTAAAAAGGGCTTAGAATAGGAAACGAAAAGTTGATTGGACATGCGGAAGGCATTTGTCCTGTGTAAGTAAAAACATAATTGTCTATGAACATCCAGCAGGTGCAGTTTATACTCTCCCCATTCTGAAAATTAGGAAAGAAGACAGGGGAGGTTGATAACCTGATTGATGTTTGATTCTGAGGCCACTTTAGGAAGAAAGGAAGGATTAGTGTGCAAAAAATAACCTGTCTTTATGGAAGATCATGTAAGGAGGATTAATCAATAAGGCCTGAAGCTCTGACACTCTTTTAGCTGAAGTAATAGCAGGGAAGGCTGTCTTCCAAGACAGGAACTGCAGATCCACTGAAGCAGCAGGTTCAAAGGGGGAAGAAACCAAGGCTTGAAGGACCAAAGTAAGGTCCCAAGGAGGTGTAGGGTCCTTGATCGGTGGCCTAAGAAGAAAGATACCCTTCAGAAAAGCTTTACAAAGCTTATAAGAGGCTAGAGAAGCTGAATTATCCCCTATGTGGAAATTAGAAATAGTCGCCAGCTGAATTTAACAGTAGAGAAGTTGACACCCTGTTGAAAAATGCCGGGCAGAAACTCTAAGATAACAGGAACCAGAGCAGTGAAGGGATCCAGATCCCATTGAGATGCCTAAATTGAGAAATGCTTCCACTTACTCAAATTCCTTGTGGAAGATCTATGAGCCACTACCAAAATCTTCTTAACCAGAGAAGATAGCTCGGTTGTCCTAACTATCATGAGAACTGGAGCAGCCAAGCGGTGAGCTTCAGACTGGCCAGATCTGGATGTGGAATCACTAAGGAATGTGAAATCAGATCCGGAACTGGATCCAACATCCAGGAAGGACACACTACATGAGACCACAGAGAAGGGAACCATACTTGGCGAGGCCAGAAGAGTGCAATGAGGATGACTGAGGTCCCCAGCCATTGTGCTTTCTGAATGATTTTTGGTATCAGGGGAAATGGAGGATAGGCGTAGAGAAAACCAGAGGGCCAAGCATGAACTACAGCGTCTCTATGGGACTCAACTGGAGGAGGGTTCAGAGTGAAAAACTCAATGTACTTCATGTTAGAAGGAGAGGCGAAGAGATTGCAGTAAGGCTGACCCCACTTTAGAAAGATCGGTTTTGCTACTGAAGGATTCAGAGATGACTCATAAGGCATCAGGATAGACGTAGTGAGCCTGTCAACTAGAATGCTGGATCTCCCCGGAATGTGCATTGCCACCAGAAAATGGCCAGTGGAGAACACCCACTACCACATTCTCATGACTTCATGGTAAGAGGGGGGACAACAGGCAACCGCGAAGAAGTTCCATGGACTGAATCAACCAGAGAAGAGAATCTGTGCAAGCTTGCAATATTTGACCAGAATGTGACAATGGCAGATCTAGGAAAAACCACTCGACACCCTCATGTGTAACCGGGCTGTGGGAATGAGGGTGATCGTGGCCACCATGGACCACAATGCCCTTAAAACCTCCGCTGGAGGAGATGGAACTTGAAGAATGTGCAAGAAATGAAGTTTGAGAGACTGAGGTCTATCAGGTGTCAGGAAAACCTTGGTCTTAATGGTGTCTAACCAGGCTCCAATTAAGTCCAGAACTTGAACCAGTTCTAACAGAGATTTGTTGAGATTTATTATTATGCCCAACTGGTGGGCGGTTTGGATAAGGAAATTCCTGGCTTGGCAGAGTCGATGTCTGGAGGGGAGGAAAGGATCCAATTGTCCAGGCAAGGGAAGACGTGGAAACCCTGCAGCCACGGGTGAGCTGCTACCACTGCCATCACTTTGGTGAACACCCTGGGAGCTGTGAGACTAAAGGGTAGTGCTCTGAATTGGTAATGACTGGCCCCAGCCAGACGTAGAGAAACCTCAGGGTGCGTCTGTCCATTTTGATGCGATAGTATGTGTCTTGAAGGTCTACTGAGCACATATAGTTGTTCTCCTGCAGGAAGGGCAGGATAGATTGGAGTGTGACCATCTGGAATTTCATCTTGACAACTGACAGGTTCAGGGTAGAGAGCTCCAGAATTGGCCTCAAGTCACCTGTTTTCTTTAGCATTAAAAACAATCTGGAATATATGCCTAATCCAGACTAGTCTGTGGGGATGGGCTGGATGACTTGTTTTTCTAGTAGCTTGGAAATTTCCTGTGCTGCTGCCTCTTCTTTGCATTGGTGGAACGTCCAGGAGGTGTTTGGCTGGAACTGGCCTTTTAAGAAAGGGGATTGAATATCCTCTGGATATGATTTGCAACACCCATTGATAGTCTGTAACAGACTTCCAGGATGTTGGGTGTAGCAAGAGTCAACCCTTGAATGCCTCCAGAGACGAGCAGCCTGGCACCCTTCAGGGCTGCTGCGCGGGCCTGTCTGAGAACGAATCCTGAGACCCTTGGCTCCTTGGGCACCCTCTACTGTGAGGACAGCATCTGTCAAATCCACCTCTGCCTCCGGGAGAAGGCGAGTCCTGAGTGTCCTGGGAATAACCCTGAGACTTCCGGAACCACATCTTTGCCCCCTGCAGATTCCTGCAGAAGGATCGTTGAGGGGTTGAGAAGCAGATTTCAACTGCAGACAGAGTCTTCCCGTCCTCCTTGCTCTGGACCAAAGTATCACGTACAGTCTTTCCAAAGAGGGTGGAACCATCGTAAGAGACATTTGTGAATGATGCCTTGAAAGGCTCCAAGAAGGTACAAAGTCGGAGCCTGATGGCAACGCCTATTCCAGCAGCTCTGGAGGTGCTCTCAGTAGCATGAGAGAGAAGCCACATAGAGGTACTGACAATGAAAGTGAGGGTGGCCATTCAAGAGGAGAAAACCTTATCTTCCACCATGGACCCTGGGGTAGACTCAATGACCTCCTTCACTAGGTCCTGCTGAAGCCTAATGTGTGCCATGTAGTTCAGCGCACGTACAGAGAACATTGCTGAAGTGTAGGCCCGCTTCCCAAAATGGTCCAAGGTACTAAACACTCGGTACGGAGGGTGGACTGTGGAATTCTCCTGTGCAAGCTCCTTCTTGGTGGCCGCCGCCACCACCACCACCACCACGACATCAACAGGGGGTCCCTTTGTCCAGTGTGGTTTGTCAGAAGGGGTACTGAGAACCTTATCACAGTGTTTGGGGATTGGCTCCACTGTGTCGGGCTCCTTCCACACCCAAGATGTCACAAGATCCACTAGGGGTATAGTGGGAGGGGAAACCCGGGAAGTAGAGTGTCCTGCTCCAAATGCCTCCAAGAACACCAACTTGTCAGGGTTGGGTTTTTGGACAGACCCCCCCCCCCACACTACTGCAGGATCTCCATGATGTCTCCAAATGAGACATCCTCTGTGGGTGATCAGGGGAACCTTCCCCTTCCTCCAAGTCAGTGTCCTCCGTGAGATCCTCTGGCAGGGAGTCTTAAGTGCCTCCTTTTAAATGTGCATTTCCAAAGAACCTCCTTGGGGGGTCTCTGGGGAGGACTCAAAAACGTCCAGCTGTTCCTGTGTGGGAGCTCCTTGGGGTGGAGAGGCATCAGGCTGTCCCTGAGGTGGCAGGATACCAGAATTTGGACCAGAAACAGAGGGAACTAGGACGGATCCAAGGACGAGATTGTCAAGGGTCTCGATGGGATCGAGAGAACCCTTTCCACCACATCAAAGGCAGAAGGAGAACGAACCCCCTGAGAGGGGGTAAACTTGGGTCCGTAATCCCCTGGATCAGCAGGGGGAGTCAAACCTCCAGGTGCCGAGACTCCGATTGGAAGGCTCGGCTCCGAAAAACTCAGAGCTGAAACCACCCCCTCGGATCCGGCGCCGAGGCTATGATTCCAAGAGCGAGACAACTCTTGAGCTCCTCGGAGTTGACCCGCTCAAGGCAATGGTCGGTGTCGAGGTACCAAGTACCACTGGTGCCAACCCCTCCTCGGACTAGAGGACTCCAAAATCAGGGGTTGTACCTGAGAAGGAGTGATCGGGATGAAGGCGGTCTGCATGCCCCCCACTCTGCAGGGAGAGGGGACAGGCAAGACTCTCATTTGCATATGAGTGCGGATAAACTTCTGCATCATCCTGTCCACCTCGCCTTCAGAAAGGCTGCGGGTGGATCTGGAGGAGTCCACCGACACCGACCTAGAGAGTTGATGAGGTGACGTTGATACTGGGGAACAGCTCCAAGGCACCTCCAGCTCCAGAGAGAAACAAGGAGAACAGAGTCGGGGAGAACCAGTGCTAGGAGCCAATTGGAACTTAGCTGGTGGCTCAGCTGAAGGAGAGCAGTCTGGGGACTGCTTCCTCAGCCTGTCACAATGCTCATGCTTCTTTCCGTCCCCAGTCCCCTTAGCAGGAAGTTGAGTCCCAGAGGCCGGGATGGAGATGGAAGTAGCAGAAGAAGGGGTAGCCTGGGCCTCCGTAGTAGGTGGAGGGAGAAGGCCCTTGAGAATAAGTTTATTCCTCCTTGCAATCAATACACGGGGGAATTGAACCCCATGCAGATCGAACAGGAGGATTCAAAATGAGGGACCCCAAAGCAAACAACTCAACAACTCACAGAGTGTGGCAATCTGACAGGGAAAGCTTATGGCCATACTCTGTGCACTTACGGAAGATGGTTTGTTTATCTCTGACAATCAGCGGTAGAGAAAAACCCAAACAAAAAACACACATGCACTTACAGAGAGAGCAAGAGTAAGAAGGGAGTTTTTTTTGTTTGCTTTTATAAACGGATGTAGGTAAAGATAGAAAAGGAATTTTAGATAGAAAGTAGAGAATAGGATTTTAGATTTTAAACTCACTTACCCAAAAAGAAGCCTGGAGCAGTGGACCACGATGCTTGCAACGAACACTGCAAACGAGATCTGAGGGGAGGAAGGAGACAGGCATTGTGGGTAGGGTAGGAGCTTGGATCCGATGCTGGAGAATGTGGCTGAATCGGATACGGTCCAGATCTGTGTCCCACAGGTTGAAGAGCAAATGAAAACAACTTCAGATCCTTAAATTATTCGTTATCAGAACTTTCACAATGGACGATAGCAAACAGGGCTGATGCTTTATTTTGGGTGGCATGGGCTGATGCTCTATTTTGGGTGGCATGTCTTATGAAATCTCTCATTTAAAAGTATAACCCACTTTATTCTTGCAGTCTCTCATGACATCCAACATGTCTCAAAAGAGTAAATGTTTTACATACACATGTCTATGGCACTGAGTTAGAATAGGATCGGAATGGAGAAATGATGAAATCCGCAAGAAAAGGAGAGTAGTATTGCTGGAATTGAATTCATCCTCTAATCTTGATGAGTACCTGCACATGGTAGGCACTGAAATATAGACTGTATTGGGTATTGTATATTATAGCGAGACAGAGAGAGAGAGAGGGGTTAAAAAAAAAGACTGCTGGTGCACTCGTCTCAGGATAAAAAAGTGCCCAAATCTTGGTTTGCACACTCATGCCAGGACTGGAAAAAAAGGACAGTATAGAATCCACAAGACACAAAAACGTTCCTACTGTTAGGTTAGGCCAGGCTCAGCGGGAGAATCCCCCCGCAAAAAAGAGCCATAAAGATGACAGACGTAATTATTGAAGATAAGGAACAAATTGTGTATTGCTACTATTATGCAAAAAGCCCAGAATTTTCAGATAGAAGATATTTAGAAAGATTAAGAGAGAAATTAAGAGGAAAGAAAAATACTTGCACAAGAAACACTGTTAAATGTTCTGAAAAATATTACATAGACATAGGTTCATAGATTAGTACTCGGCTAACTACCCTTGTGGGCCATTTTAAGCATAGCCAATTACCCCATGTGAGTATCAAACTGTGAACTTTGTGCCTGTAAAGTAAACACCTTAACCATTATGCCAACTTCTCAAAAATGAAACTTTCGGTCACGTGGAAGAAAGAAGTACTGAGGATGTGCAAAAATATAAAGAACAAAACAGAGTTTTCTGAAAGATAGAAAAAAGAAACATGGACATGGGAAAGAAAATAAGACCCAAAATGGGGAACACAGAGCAGGGAATTACTAAGGCAGACATTAAAATAAATAGAAACTGAAGTAAAGGAATACCTGCAAAGTGAAGAATTTAGTGTAGAAAGTCCAACAGAGGTAATGTCACAGCATGATGGAACAATGAGTCCTGAAATTAAGGAGAAACAGGTAGAGTGGGAGGCATCTGAAGAAGAAATACAGACAAGGGAAAGACAAATATATGATATGGTGCAATATTTATGTAAAGGAAAAGCAAAACTAATCAATACAAAAAAGCAACATCAAATATAGTTGAAGATAAATACAGGCAAAGGCACTCAGATATGGAAAATTTCACAACACAAAAAATAAGAAAACACAGTGGAGGGGTAGAGAAGAAAAGAGGATCAGTTATGTATAAGTTAAAGAAATAGAAAGTGAAATTATAGATTACCTGCAAGGTGAAGGATTTAGTGTGGAAAATCCAACTTGGGTAATGCCACAGCATAATGAAACAATGAGTCCCCAAACTAAGGAGAAACAGGTGGAATGGGAAGCATCTGATGACTTGCCACATAAAGATGCTCTGGAGCCTTCAGTATGAAACCAGTTCAGATGGAGTTGCACAGCAAGGGAAGGAGCAGAAAACAATGGTAACTCTGATGCAGTCAGTGTTGTGGAGTGATATGCCAATGATTTCTTACATGAAGGAGCAGCAGAGGACAGATGATGTAGCTGAAGACGATATCTCACAGGAAGAAATTCTGGAACTTTCTGTGGAATGCCAACAGGAAACAGAGAGGAAAAATGTGCTCTCAGTTTAGAAGAAAATGATATAAGGGAAGAGTTGCTTGAATTAATAGAGACGGCTAGACATGTTACAACTGATGAAAAAAAAATAGAATACAGAAAGTAAATAAAACCCAAAATGTTAGAAGTCTGGTAAAACAGGTGAACACAGTAATCAAGACTGTTAACAGAAATTCATGTGATATAACAGAAGTAAAGCTAAATTAAAAACAAAGTCTTACCACAAAAACAGAGCAATAAAGGAAATTAAGGGAAGAAGGGGTCCAGGAAGTAAACAGTGTGGAAAGAAATAGCCAGGGAATTGTTATGGCCAGGCTTGTATAGGCCCTAGGGCCGAAAGCCTAGTACCAACCTATGAACCTATAAATAAAATGCCATCATCAAAGCATCAAAGAGAGAAATTATAAAGCAATTAAGACAACAGTGTCATTGTTAGAGGTATAAAGAAGAGTGAACAGATCAACAATACTTAGAAAAACAGACATGGTAAATGCAACACACAGTAACAGGGCAGACCAGGATCTAAGCAGCGCACAGTGTCAGAACAGACCAGGATCTATCATACACTATTGCAAATAATAAAGTAAAGATATCATCACAGGCAGAAAAAACTCAGAAGATAAGTTGATAAATATAAAGGAAAAGTACAAAATAAGCAATTCAATGATTACCCAAAAAGTTTTACAGAGAAATGGGAAACAAAGCAAGAGGAATGGAAATTACAAAAAGAAAAAAAAATAGCATTTTGCAGAAACATTTATGAAGACATTATGGAACATAAGAAAACACTGAACAGATAGACAAATTAAAAGAAACAGTAAGGAGTTCAGATGTACAGGATATGAAACAGGATGAAGTAATGGCCAGAGAAATTGAAAAAAAAAATTAAGGAAAGCTCCTAAATGGAAAACCCCAGACCTAGATACCTGGCTAAAAGTATTAATACCTTTACACAAAGATTTAGCCCTGAGTAAGAATTACTTATAACAACAGGAAAAATGATACTCCTCCTTAAGAGTGAAACTGTAAGCTATCCTAAAAACTATAGACCACTATCTTGCCTTCTGACGATGTACAAACTATAAAATGAAACTGATGCAGACAGAATTTATAGTCATTTAGAAGAAAACTCAATCATGGCAATAAAACAAAAGGGTATCAAAAAGAAAGTCATATGGAACAAAGGATAATTTGTTGCTAAAATCATAAAGAATTGTAAAAAGGGAATGAATCTAAGTATGGCATGGATAGATTACAAAATGTATTTGACAGCATTCCACATTCATGGATAAAAGAGGGTTTACAGATTTATATGATATATTGATCAATTACATTGACCATGAAAAAGTGCATACCACTTTGAAATTAAACCATGACAAAGTGCAAATTATTATCCCAGCAATAAAAATTCAAAGGGGGATATTCCAGCGTGATTCTTTGTCACTGCTGTTTTTTGTCTTAACTCATTAAGTTGTTTACTTAACAGATTAGGTCTTGGTTGCAATTTGTCTCCCAGAAAACAACCTTACTTAAAAACTTCTCAACTACTTTTTGTGGATGACTTAAAACTGTATAGTTCATCAGATGAGGAGCTGAAAGCACAACTGCAAGTCATCAAAACTTTCTCAGATGATATAAGAATGACATTTAGTCTTGCTAAGTGTGCAAAAAAAGAAGTTATGTACTCACCATAACATTCCATGTTTGTTGTCCATAATCTCGCCTTCATTCTTGCTGATTGGGTTTGGAACAGAGAATTGGTTCAGACTCAGCCTTTTTACTAAAGCTCAAGAGCTTCCACTGGCTTGAGGCTATACCCTATACCATGATGCCTAGAGAAGGTTACCCAGATCTTGTTTGCAAAACACTAACAAATTAGGACTCATATTCCAAAAATAGTGTTAATCATCCTTAGCCTAAGTCTTATGAGACAAGAAGGGAACCAGAGCACATTTGTCACCAATCCAAAAATTCCTCTTGATCCTCCAGGTGCAAAGGTAGGGGGAAGGAGGGTGGGATGCAAGAATGAAGACGAGATTATAGACCACAAACATGGAACGTTATGGTGAGTACATAACTGCTTTATGTTATGTTGTCCTATCTTGCCTTCATTCTTGCTTGTTGGGACAGCGGCCCCAGCACCTTCTTTCTTGAGTGTCTCAAGGGAATAAGCTCTTCAGAACATTGAAACCAAAGGAAGCCCTGTCTATGGAAAAAATGGCCATGCCTATTTTGTAATGAGTGATAAAGGTTATGAGGTTTGACCCATGTGGCTGCAGCACAGATTGAGTCCATAGGTAATCTGGCATGAAAAGCAGTCGAAGTTGGCATAGCTCTTGTTGAGCGGCCTCTAATCTTTCCTGGCAATTGCTTACACTGAGAATTATATGCATAGGAAATAGCATCAGTAAACTATTTCGACAAAGTAAATTATGAAACTGGTGCACCTTTTCTGTTGTCTGAGGAGACACATAATTGGTTAGATTTTCTAAATACCTTGTTTCTATGCAAGTAGAAACATAGCTGTCTGTGTACATCTAACTGGTGAAGCTTATATTCTGCCTTGTTGCCATAATTTGGAAAAAAGACAGGTCAATGGATTGATTCAAATTGGTCTCCCAACATACTTTGGGAAGGAATGAAGGATTTGTTCTAAGACAGACTCTGTCTTTGTGAAAAACTAAATAGGGCGGGCGTATGGGACAGAGCTTGTAGTTCTGAAACCCTCCTAGCCAAAGTAATAGCTGTCAAAAAGACTGTCTTTCAAGTTAGAAATTTTAGTTGACAGGAGGAAGCTGGTTGTATGGAGGGAGAATCAGAGTAGTCAGTACCAAACTGAGGTCTCAAGGAGGTGGTGGTTCCCTTATTGGAGGCCTTAGTAGGAATGTACCTGTCAGGAAGGCTTTGCAGAATCTGAGAGACATTATTTTTGATCCCATGTCGCCTACGTGGTAGTTAGATATGGCGGCTAATTGTATTCGTACAGTAGCTGCAGCTGCACCTCCACTGAAAATCTCTGCTAAAAAATCTAAAATTGTAGCTACAAGGGCTATGAAGGGATCTATGTGATTCTTGGAAGCCCAACAAGAAAACCTTTTCCATTTGCTAGCATACAGTTGCCTAGTTGCAGTTTTATGGGATGAAACCAGAATGTGTCGCACTACAGGGCATATGTCCGGAAGCCTGGCTAAGATTGGAAGTGGAGCAGCCAAGCTGTCAGCTTGAGAGTTTGAATAGAGGGATGGAACGTTCCTGACTGATGGGTCAGACGATCTGGTACCAGGTCCAGAATCCAAGGCTCCTCCTGGAGATGGGGCCATAGAAAAGGGAACCAGATTTGACGAGGCTAGTATGGAGCGATGAGAATTAGTCTGCAACTCAATGATTTGGCTTTCTGTAGAACTTTGGGGATTAGTGGAAACGGGCGAAATCCATAAAGAAGTCCCGGGGGCCAATCGTGAACAAGAGCATCCCTTGGAGACTCCTCCGGAGGGGGGATCAGAGCAAGGTAGCTGCTGCATTTGGAGTTCATGGACGTGGCAAAGAAGTCGCTGCAAGGCTGGCCCGACTGGCAAAAAATCTGGCTTGCAACTTGCTGTTTCAGGGACCACTTGTGTGGCATGAGAATGCCCATTGCCATACTCTTTGAGCCTCTTGACAAAGGGGTAGGATCTGGTTCTGCCTTGTTTGTTGATGTACCACACCACGGACATATTGTCCGTCTGTATTACAATTGCACTTGCACCTGGTGGAATAGAGTTCTGGAATGCTTGCAATGCCAGAAGCACCGCTCTCATCTATAGGACATTGATGTGCAAGTGGTATCCGTGCTCCTGCCAAGTCCCTTGGACACTCTGTCCCACATAATGTCTCTCCACCCTATCTGGGAAGCATCCATGGTCACTGTAGCTACAGGTTGGGGGAAAATAAATGGACTGCCTATTGCTACCTGTGTAGGCTGAAGCCACCATCGTAGTATCTTCTTGCAGGTGTCTGTAATGAGGTCTTGTGTGACATGGGTAACTGCTGCATGGACCACTGAGCTAACAGTAGCCACTGTAGTACTCTCATGTGTAGACGCGCCACTGGAAAAAGAAGTTATGTACCTACCATAACGTTCCATGTTAGTTGTCTTCTTCTCGCCTTCTTTCTTGCTGGTTGGGTTCGGAGCCGATCCTCGGTTCCGACTCGGCCATCTTCAAAAGCTCGAGAGCAGCTTACTGGCTCGAGGCCACCCTATATCCCATGATGCCTGGCGCTAGATACCCAGATCTCGTTTGGTAAGTCTAACTGCAACATAATAAGAAAGGAATCCTATCCTAGAATGCATAAATCCTACTGGAGAGACTACTAGTCAGAAAAGAAAAGCCAGAGAAGACTCAGCCAGTGAAAAATCAAGAGGAACTCTTCTCGTTCCACTAGGATAGGGGGATGGAGGGTGGGACGCAAGAAAGAAGGCGAGAAGAAGACAACTAACATGGAACGTTATGGTAGGTACATAACTTCTTTATGTTAAGTTGTCTATCTTGCCTTCATTCTTGCTGGTTGGGACAACGTCCCTAACACCTAAAGTCCTGGATGGCTCATCGGAACAGACTCTTCAGAACAGTGGAACCAAAATCAGCTCTGCTCCTGGAAACCACATCCAAGTTGTAATGCGAAATGAAAGTATGTGGGTTGGCCCACGTAGCCGCAGCACAAATAGATTCCATGGGCAACCTAACCTGAAAGGCCACCGAAGTGGCTAAAGCTCTGGTGGAGTGACCTTTTGGTTTGTTTGGCAATTCTTTATTCCTCATTTGATATATGAATGTGATGACAGAAGTCAACCACCTGGATAAGGTTACTTTGGAGACTGGAAGACTTTGTTTACCCACAGCATAAGACAGGAAAAGTTGGTCCAATTTTCTAATGTCCTTAGTTCTATGCAAATAAAAGTGTAGTTGCCTGTGAACATCTAGCTGATGCAACTTATAGTCCGCCTTGTTGGAGTGGTTAGGAAAAAACACTGGAAGGTCTATGGACTGATTCAGGTTATTCTCTGAAGTGACCTTAGGAAGGAAGGATTAGTCCTGAGAGCAACCCTGTCATTGTGGAACACTAGGTACGGAGGACGGATAGAAAGAGCCTGAAGTTCCAAAACTCTTCTGGTTGAAGTAATAGCTACCAGAAAAAGGGTTTTCCAAGATAAGAACTTCAGGGAACAAGAAGCTGCAGGTTCGACAGGGGGCAAAATTAGAGAAGCTAAAATCAAATATAGATACCACGGTGGTGGAGGATCTCTCACTGGGGGCCTGAGCAGAGTGGTCCCTTTGAGAAAGGCTTTACATAGCTTATGAGACATGATATTGTTTTCTGACAGGCCAATGTGAAAATTTGAAATTGCAGCTAACTGAACTCTAATTGTAGCGGAAGCGGAGCTAGCATGGAAGAGTTCCGCAAGAAATTCCAAAATGTGCTGTACAGGGGCTGAAAAGGGATCTATACTCTTAGCCTCTGCCCAGGAAGAAAAACGTTTCCACTTACTAGCGTAAGTTTTTCTAGTCATAGACTTGTGCGATGACAAAATGATTTCGCGCACAGAGGGGGAGATATCTGGAAGCCTGGCTAAAGTTGGAAGTGGAGCAACCAAGCAGTGAGCTGGAGAGATCATAGGGATTGGTGCAGCCCGCCCGATTGATGAATCAGAAGGTCTGGAACTAGGTCCAGCTTCCAATGCTGCTCGAGAAGATGGCGATGCAGGAACGGGAACCATATTTGTCGAGGCCAGTAAGGGGCAATGAGGATCATTTTGCAGCCCAATACAGTAGCTTTCTGTATTAGCTTCGGGATTAGGGGAAAAGGAGGGAATGCATAAAGAAGTCCCTGGGGCCGATCGTGGACTAGAGCGTCTCTGCGGGAATGTCCGGGAAGTGGAAGGAGAGAGAAGAAATTGCTGCACTTGCTGTTGAAGGGAGTTGCAAAAAGGTCGCAGCAAGGTTGGCCTCATTTGCAGAAGATTTGGTCCGCAACTACCTGATTCAGAGACCACTCGTGAGACATGACAATTGCTCTGCTCAGCCTGTCTGCTATGACAATGGACCTCCCAGGGATGTGCGTTGCGATCAGAAACTGTTGGGAAGAGATCGCCCACTGCCAGAGTCTGAGTGCTTCTCGACATAGGGGGTAGGACCTGGTTCCGCCCTGCTTGTTGCTGTACCACACTACTGACATATTGTCCTTTTGAATTGCAATGGTCCCGGTAGGAAGAGAGTCCTGAAGAGCTTGCAACGCTAACAGCACGGCCCTCATCTCCAAGACGTTTATATGCAGATGGTACTCGTGAGGTTGCCAGGTGCCTTGGACTGTTCTGCCCTGATAATGCCTCCCCACCCGATCAGGGAGGCATCTGTGGTCACTGTAGCAACTGGAGGGGGGAGTACAAATGGTCGGCCGTGGGACACTGATGTGGAGACCATCCACCACGCAAGGTGCTTCTTGCATGCTTCTGTGATCATAATCATGTAAGACATGGGAAGCTGCTGGAAGGACCATTGGGCAAAAAGAAGCCACTGGAGAATCCTCATGTGAAAACAAGCTAGAGGGACAAGTATGATCGCTGCTGCCATGAGACCCAGAGTTTGGAGGACAAACCTGGTTTGAATTCTTTTGCATGCTAATAAAACCTTCACATGTTGGCGAATCACTAATACCCTGTCTGGTGGAAGGCTCGCTGACATGTCTTTGGTATTTAAATTTGCGCCTATAAAGGTGATAGATTGACAGGGTGACAATGCAGACTTTTCGAAATTTATTGTGATACCTAGCCTGGAGCAAGTCTCGATAGTGCAGTTTCTGGCTTGCAGAAGGTGATGCCTGGTGATAGCAGTGAGGAGCCAGTCATCTACATATGGAAACACCTGGAATCCTTGCTGTCTCAGGTGAGCGGTAACTACTGCCATACATTTGGTGAACACCCTGGGGGCTGTGGTGAGACCAAAGGGCAGAGCTCTGAACTGATAATGGCAGGCTCCCAGCCGGAAGCGAAGCAATCTTCTGGAGCGTCTGTCCATTTTGATGTGGTAGTACGCATCCGGAAGATCTATAGAGCACATCCAATTGTCCTGACCCAGGAAGGGTAAAATGGACTGTAGCGTGACCATTTGAAACTTCGTTCTTTGTACAGACCTGTTCAGTCTGCTGAGATCCAGAATGGGCCTCCAGTCCCCTGTCTTTTTTGGTACCAAAAAGAACCTTGAGTAAATTCCGGATCCTTGTTGGTCTGCTGGGACTTGCTGGATGGCCCTTTTTCTTAGCAGTTTTGAGACTTCTTGAACTGCTTGGTCACTTAGATTGGATGGAACGTCTGGAAGGGACTTGTTTAACCTTAAGGGGGTGCAAACAAAAGGAATTCTGTAGCCTCCGGATATAACAGACTGTACTCATTTGTCTTGTGTTATGTCTTGCCAGGCTCTTGGGTACAGCGATAATTTTCCCCTGACTGCCTCCAGAGGTGGGCAGCCGGGCAACCCTTCAGGGATGCTGGAAGGGCTTCTCAGAGAAGGATTCTCTGCTGCCATGATTTTGCGGACCCCCTCTGCCATGAGGGCGGCATCTATTATTGTTCCCTCCTCTGCCCCTGGATGGGAACTCACCACGTGTGTCCGGCAAGGCTCCCTGGGATTTCCAGAACCACATCTTTCCACTCTTCTGACCTTTGGGATATGGTCTGGAAGGAGTGGAAAAACAGACTCCTATGACAGAGTGTCTTGCCTTCCTGCTCACACCTGGTAAGGGTGTCCTTCACCTGTGATCCAAAGAGTGAGGAACAATCAAAGGGGGTGTTGGTGAAAGACACTCTGAAAGGTTCAGCAAAGTTACATAGCCGCATCCAAGCGTGTCTCTTTAGGGCAACACCTATGCCTGCGGCTCTACTCGCACCATCGGCTGCATACGAAATGAGCCTCATGGAGGAATTTACCAGTGAATTAAGAGTCACCAGCTGGGAGGCTGCCTTGGCCTGGGCCCCCTCAGCTGATGGATCTTGGAGGGCATCTCCAAGCTCTTTAAGGAGATCCCTTTGAAGATGGGTAAAGTGGCACAAATAATTCAGGGACCTTATGGAAAAGGTCGCTGAAGAGAACATCCGCTTCCCATATCTGTCCATCATCCTGGACTCCTTGTTAGGGGGATGGACAGATGAAGAAATTTCTGACAACTCCTTCTTTGTGGTCGCCGCTACCACCATGGCATCAACGGGGACACCTTTGGTCAAAAACTGTTTGTCCTGTGGTGCAGTTATGAATTTTGCAGGTCTTCTGGGGGTCGGTTCCACTGTGTCTGGAGCTGACCACGCCTTCCGAGCCACTACAAACCTCAGTGGACCGAAACGCAGAGACACCCAGGAGGTGTAAGGTCAGGATCCAAACGTGTCCAGGAATACCGACTCATCCTCAGAAGGGCTTAGGGCAGTCCAGTTCCCCCTCTGCCTAAGCATCTCAAGGATGTCTGAGAAGGAGACATCTTCAGAGGGGGATCTTGGGGACCCTTCCGAATCCTCTAAGTCTGTATCTGATGTGACAGACTCAGGGGAGTCAACATGCTTCCTCTTGCATTTCCTCTTACGAGGTGGCTCCTCTGAATGATCAGGGGAGGCCTCGGAAGAGGAAGATACATCCAAACGGGTGTCCTGGAGTGCTGGATCCCCACGCTTGGGATCTGGAAGAGGGGCAGAGGCTGACGCAGGCACCATAAGGGGAGGAGCCGATGGGGTCGATCGTGGGACTGACTCGGGGACCAGTACACTCCTCATCACCTCGAAGGCGTCCCTGCCCGGATGCAGAGAGGGCTCCGGTTACGAAGAAACCAGAATCCCTCTCCGCACTGAAGGGGACGGCTCCAAGGCAGATGTGGGAGCTGAGCTCACCTGAGCCGAAGCCTCGAGGGGGAGAGCGGGGTCGGACAAGGGTCCAATGCCACTCGCCCCCTCGGAGCCGACGAGGGAGTCCCGGCGCCAAGATCCCTCCAGGGACGGTATCATGGAAGGGATCGGAGCCGACGACAGAACCAAAGGAGAAGGTATAGGAGCTGACAGTTCCATGACTCGAACCCCAACGAACTCTGGCTCCGAGCTCAAAGGATGAGTCGGAGGAGGAATATCTACAGACGTAGACGGAGCCGACACCTGATGAGGGGGGCTGGACAACGTTTTGGCTAGGGCCTGCGATTTTAACAGCCTACTGACCACTCTTTCCAAGTCATGGTCCGAAAGTCTTGAGGACCGAGAAGAGTGGGATGAGCGATGACTATGCTCCGACTGGAGCAGAGGTGATCTCGGAGCCGAACGTATTGACTCCAGAGAAGGAGACCTGGATCTTTTTCAACTCTCAGACGGCTCAGAGGAACATGTCGGAACCGACTGGGAGGAAGGAACATCATTTCCAGCCGGAGCCGAGATGGATGGTATAGGTTCAACCAACGATGGCTCCGAACTGGGAGCCGAAGGTTTAGGTGGCCTGGAAGATTTCACGGGCTGAGCCTTAGCCGGTGAATCCTGGGGCTTAAGCAAACCCCTCAGGATCAACTTGTTTTTGCGCTCCTGCAGGACCCTTGGACTGAATGCATGTCAAATCGAGCAAGAGTCCTGCAGGTGCATGGTGCCCAGACAATAAACACAAGAAGTGTGACCATCTGTCAGAGATATCTTCTGACAGCTTGAGTCACACTTCTTGAATCCGGATGGCTTAGGATCCTTGGACATCCTGAAAGAAAACCAAGGAACAAAGAAACACACACAGAAAGGTTAAGGTAACTAACCACAAAAAAATACACACTACAGTTACTACAACCAAAACTACAAGCAAGGTTATATCTGCACTACTACAACCAAAATTAGAAGTTATGTCCTTACCATAACGTTCCATGTGGAGTGTTCATCTCGCCTTTGTTCTTACACCTGGGTTCGGAGCCGATCCTCGGCTCCGTGTCGGCCGCTTGGCAAGCTCTGCATCGAGAAGAAGCTCGAGACCAACCTAACTCCCACAATCCCCCTCTGCCTTTACCTCAGATCTAGTTTGCAAGCAAACCAGAAGTCAACAGAGAGAGTAACACATTCATGCCAAAAACAACATAACTGAGAGAAACACCTATACATATATATATATATATATATATATATATATATATATATATATATATATATATATATACATATATATACAACAACTGCGTAATGCAGAAGCAGGAGAAACCAAACCAGACACCAAACTGGACGTTCTTCCTGAGGGTGGGAGGGTGGGAATGTAAGAACAAAGGCGAGATGAACACTCCACATGGAACGTTATGGTAAGGACATAACTTCTAAATGTGAGAGTGTTCAATCTCGCCGTTTGTTCTTACACCTGGGTAGCGTCCCTAGCTCCATGTTCCTGAGGAACTCACGGGAGAACGTTCTTGAGCACAGTGGAACCAAAGGTTGCCCTGTCCCTAGAAACCCTGTCTACCTTGTAATGAGCAATGAATGTATGTGGTTTAGACCAAGTGGCAGCTGCACAAATAGTGTCTAATGGTAAGCGAGCTGCATGAGCCAGGGATGTAGATACTGATCTTGTAGAGTGCCCCTTGGGTTTGACAGGTAAAGTTTGTTCCGAAGCAGCATAAACAAATGTAATGCAATCAGTTAGCCATTTGGAAAGGGTTCGTTTAGTAACTGCTATACCTTTCCTGCTGTCTGCAAAAGCTACAAAAAGTTGATCTGTTTTCCTGTGATCCTTTGTTCTATCCAGGTAAAATCTAAGTTGTCTATGAACATCCAACTTGTGTAACATATACTCCAAATTATTGGAGTGGTTTTTGAAAAAGGTAGGGAGCTCAATGGATTGATTGATGTTATTAACGGAGCAAACTTTGGGGAGAAAGGACGGATTAGTGCGAAGAGATACTCTGTCAGAGTGAAAGATCAAATAAGGGTGTTTAATAGAAAGAGCCTGAAGCTCTGACACCCGTCTAGCCGATGTAATGGCCACCAAAAAGAGGGTCTTCCACGACAAATACTTTAATGGACAAGAAGAGGCTGGTTCAAATGGAGGTAGCATCAATTTAGATAATAAAAGGTTCAGATTCCAAGGTGATGTAGGAGTTCTAACTGGTGGTCTAATATGGAAAGATCCTTTCAGAAAGGCCTTACAAAGTCTGTGAGCCATAATAGGGGCCCCACATTCTTCCACATGAAAGTTGGAAATGGCAGCCAATTGCACTCTCAAAGTGGCAGGAAAAGCTCCTTGGTGGAACAATTTGGTTAAAAACTCCAAGATCTTATTTAAGGGAGCTATAACAGGATCCAATTGCTGTGTATTTGCCCAGTAAACAAAACGCTTCCATTTACTAGTGTAAGTCTTTGTAGTGGAAGCTTTATGAGAAGCCACTAGTATATTCTGAACTGCAGGTGAAAGAAGATCAGACCTGGCTAAGTAGGGAAGCGGAGCAGCCAAGCTGCTAGTTGGAGTGACAGTAGCGAGGGGTGGGGAGCCCCTGACGAGTGGGTCAGTAGATCCGGCTCGGGTCCAGGATCTAGGGTTGCCGAATGCGGTGTGCCAGAAGAAAGGGAAACCAGATTTGTGAGGCCAGAATGGGGCAATGAGGATAATCGTCCTTTGCAGGTTGTTGGCTTTCTGCAGAAACTTTGCAATCAGAGGAAAGGGAGGAAAAGCGTACAGGAGACCCGGGGGCCAATCCTGAACCAGAGCGTCCCTGGGGACTTCCCCTGGAGGGGGTAATAGGGCAAAATAGCTTCTGCATTTGGCGTTCATTGGAGGCATAAAAGATCGCAGGAAGGCTGGCCCCATTTGCGAAAAATCTCCTTCGCAACTGACTGTTTGAGGGACCACTCGTGAGGCAACAGGATTGCTCTGCTTAACCTGTCGGCTATGACGTTGGATGACCCTGGGATGTGCATTGCAATCAGAAAGCGACCCGTGGACTCCGCCCATTGCCAGATTCTCATGGCCTCTCTGCATAGCTGATAAGACTTGGTTCCCCCTTGTTTGTTTATGTACCAGACTACGGACATGTTGTCCGTCTGAACTGCAATAGTCCCTAGAGGAAGAAGGGGAGCAAAGTGTTGCAACGCTAGAAACACTGCCCTCAACTCTAGAACATTGATGTGCAGATTGTACTCTAAATTGGTCCATTCGCCTTGGACTGTCTGTCCCTGAAAGATGCCCCCCCACCCTATCAGGGAAGCGTCCGTGGTCACCGTAGCTGTTGGCGTGGGTAGCACAAATGGTCTTCCGCTGGAAAGATTGCAAGTCCGGAGCCACCAGGCTAGGTGTGATTTGCATGTGTTTGTGATCAGAATTTCGTGTGTCAGAGGTAGCTGTTGGAATGACCATTGTGCAAACAGTAGCCATTGTAGAACTCTCATGTGCAGTCTTCCCAATGGTATCGCAATGAGAGAAGCTGCCATGAGACCCAAAACCTTCAGAACCAGTTTTGCTGGGGATTTTCTGGATGACAGAAGAAGAGATATGCGGCTTTGTAGTGAGGCTATCCTTTCTGGAGGAAGTCTTAGAATTAAACGATGCGTATCCAATTCTGCTCCTATGAATGAGATATGCTGTGATGGCTGTAGTAAAGATTTTTCGAAATTTACGGAAATTCCGAGATGAACACAAAACTGTAGTGTGTAATCCCTGGCTTGAATCAGTAGATGCTGGGTGGTGGCAGAAAGGAGCCAGTCGTCCAGATACGGAAACACCTGGAATCCCAGGCGTCTCAAGTGAGACGCTACCACTGCCATGCATTTGGTGAAAACCCTGGGGGCTGAGGTCAGACCAAAGGGCAGGGCTCGAAACTGAAAGTGGCTGGCTCCCAGCCGGAAGCGCAAGTGATCCCTGGACGCCTTGGCCATTTTGATGTGGTAGTATGCGTCCTTCAGATCTATTGAGCACATTCAGTCGTCCTTCTGTAAAAATGGAAGGATCGATTGAAGCGTGACCATCCGGAACTTTTCTTTCTTGACGAAGGTATTGAGATTGCTTAGGTCCAAAATCGGCCTCCAGTCCCCTGTCTTTTTTGGAACTAAAAGAACCTTGAGTAAGTTCGAATCCTCTTTGGTCCGCTGGGACTGGTTGGATTACTCTTTTTCTAGCAGCTTTGAAATTTCTATAGCTGCAGGGTCTCGCAGATGGGCGGCACATCTGGCAGTCTTTTCTTCGGAATAGGGGCAATAGGAAGGGTATTCTGTAGCCTCTGGTAACAACGCTTTTACCCAATTGTCTGATGTAAGATTTTGCCAGGCCTGAGGGTATAAAGCTAAGCGACCCCCGACTGCCTCCAGAGCAGGACAGTCGGGCCTCCTCTCAGGAGTGCTGGGAAGGTTTTCCAGGAGTTGTATCCCTGTCACCTTGGTTTTCGGACCCCTCTGCCGCCAGGCGGCGTCTTCCATCTCTGCCCCTCCTCTGCCTCTAGAGGGGCATCACCCTGTGTGCCTGGGAAAGAGCCTTGGGGTTTTGAAACCACATTTTTCCACCACGTTGCCCTTTGGGGTGCGGTCTGGATGGGGTGGAAAAGCGGACTCCGACAGCAGACAGAGTCTTTCCCTCTTGCTCACACCGGGTAAGGGTCTCCTTTACTTCGGGGCCAAAGAGAGTGGCACCATCAAATGGGGCATTAGTAAAGGAAGACTTGAAGGCTTCCATAAATGAACATAAGCGCATCCAGGATTGTCTCGGAGAGCAATCGCTGAAGCTGCTGCCCTACTCGATCCTTGACTGCGTATGAGATCAGCCTCATGGACGAGTTTGCAATAGATGTAAGGGTATTGAGATGTGCTGTAACTTTTTCTGAAACAGCAGCATCTGTAGTACCCTGGAGGGTATCTCCCAACTCTTTGATTAGATCCCTCTGTAGCCGTGTGAAGTGGGTCAAATAGTTCAGGGATCGCATAGAAAAAGCCGCTGAACTAAAAATGCGCTTCCCATACCTGTCCATAGTCCTAGAATCTCTGTTAGGCGGATGGACAGATGAGGAAGATTCAGACATCTCCTTCTTCGTGGCCGCTGCCACCACCATAGCGTCCACTGGCACTCCCTTTGTCAGATAAGCCCTATCCTGAGGGGCAGTAATATATTTGTTAGGCTTTCTAGGGACTGGCTCCACCGTGTCAGGCGTCTCCCACGCCCTTCGAGCAATCAGCTCCATCAACTCATCGAAAGGCGGAGTGACCCAGGAGGAGGAAGGGCGAGCACCGAATGCCTTCAGCAAGACTGACTCATCCTCAGAAGGGGGGAGGGATTGCCAATCACCTCTCTGCTTTAGGATCTCCAGGATGTCAGAAAAAGAGACATCCTCTGAGGGTGACTTTGGGGACCCTTCTGACTCATCCAAGTCAGTGTCCGATGTCAATGATTCTTGTGGAGAATCTAAGTGTCTCCTCTTACACAATCTTTTCCTCGGAACTTCCTCGGGGCATCCGAAGAAGCCTCCGAGGAAGAGGGGCACCCTCCAGGGGTGGCTGGGACACAGGTGCGGGGCGCTTAGATGTAGCCGTGGGTGCAGAGGAGGATAACGGTCCTTTATGGGAAGGAGAAGCTGTTTCTGCTGATGTGGTTGTCTGGGTAGACAACACCTTCCTCATGGTCGAAGGCCCCGGGCCCGAGTTGAGGTATCTCCGGTTCGAGGAAATGGGAAGAATCCCGAGACAGGCACGAAGGCATCGACCCGAGGGCGGGCCGAGTCGATCCGAGCCGAGGCCCGAGAGGTAGCGTCGGAACGAAACATCGGTCCGACTCTCAGTCCCAGATCCAAGGATGGATCTTCGGCTCCGAGACTCCGGTACCAGATCCGACGGAGTCGAGGTGAACGGAGCCGACCGAGAGAAAGACGGTTCTGGCACTAAGGGCTCCACAATCACCAGATCAGCCTCTTCCGGCTCCGAAGACTGGATAGGTTTCGGAGGAGGAACAGGTGGAGATAAGGGAAGGCCTTCGAGTCTCGACACCAACTGGGAGGAGACAGAGATGAGCTTGGATAAGGCCGTATTCTCCATTAATTTCTGCACCACGCGGTCTACATCAGTGTCGGAGAGGGGCCTGGAAGAGCGCGTCGAAGGAATCGAAGACGGAGCCGACCTCAACAGTGCCGGGGGAGGGAGCTCCATCACCGGTTCCAAGACTCGAGGCTCGGAAACTGACAACAGTTCAACACTCGGCCCCGAAGTCTGTGGAACCGGTGATCGAACTTTAACTGAAGAGCTCGGAGCCGATGACCTGGGCTCCGACGTCTTCGATTCCTTCGAGGATTTGGATGTCTGGTCTGATGCATCCAGAGCCTCTTGAAAAGTAGGTTTTAGAAGACCCCTATCCATAAGTTTCCTGCGCCTATCTGTCATGACCCTTCCACTGAAAGAATGACATATTGAGCAGTCTTCTTGCAGATGGAGAGGGCCAAGACAGTAAACGCAGGAACTATGATTATCATTCACCGACATCTTCTGCCCACATTGGCAGCATTTAAAGCCAGACTTAGCTTTCTCAGACATGTCACAATTTTAGGTACAGCTAACAGAGAAAAAATCAATATTAAGTCAAATCCAGTAATTTTGTCTAATCCAGAAACTTATTGTCAAATCCCGTAAAAAGTCAATCCAGTAGTCAATCCAAGTAAAAGGGTGGGGTAGACCCCGAGGGAAAACTCTAATAAAGTATAAAAAGACTTTATATGGAACCGAGAATTCCTCGAAACACTACTAACACACACACACAGTCACTTAAAGACAATTTTTTTAGAAAAAAAATTTTAGAAGAAATATAAGAAAATTATAAATCTTAGCTTAAGGTTGCTCGAGTTCATCAAACTGATGCGAATGCTGCAGCGGCAAACTAAATCTGAGGTAAAGGCAGAGGGGGATTGTGGGAGTTAGGTTGGTCTCGAGCTTCTTCTCGATGCAGAGCTTGCCAAGCGCCGACACGGAGCCGAGGATCGGCTCCGAACCCAGGTATAAGAACAAACGGCGAGATTGAACACTCTCACATCTATAGTTAACTATCACTAAACTAGCTAACAGTGATGATAAAGAAATTTTTTTTTTTTTAAGGAAAGAGATAGAGAGAAAAGGTTATCCTCTAACTTAAACGGAAAACCTTTCCAAGGTAAGGTAATGAAAGAGAAAGGGGGAGGGGAAACTCTCTAATTAAAACAAGTTTCTGAGGAGAAATGACAAGGATTCAGGAAGAGATTAGCTACAATACAAAAGTTTTATCTAAATGACCAAATGTACACTAAAGCTAACAGTTTTAAGACAAGAAAAATGATAATAATAAAGTTTTATACGACCTGAGCCAGTAGAATAACCTCGCAGCAGAAGCGGCAAATGAGATCTGGGTATCTAGCGCCATGCATCATGGGATATAGGGTGGCCTCGAGCCAGTAAGCAGCTCTCGAGCTTTTGAAGATGGCCGATCCTCGGCTCCGAACCCAACCAGCAAGAATGAAGGCGAGATAGACAACTTAACATCTAATGTTATCGCAGCTGCCAGTGAACTCAGAACCTTTAGAACAAATTTTGCCTGTGCTTTCTTTTTCAAGAGCAAGATTGATACTTGATGGCGCAGTGTTTGTACTCTTTCGTGAGGCAGTTTTGCTACCATGTCTTTTGTGCTTAAATCTGCAACTATGAAGGTAATATGCTGTGAAGGCAACAAGGCAGACTTTTCGAAATTTATGGTAATGCCCAGTTCCGAGCATAGGTGAATAGTGGTGTCCCTTGCCTTGGTCAGTAGATGCTCAGTGGTGGTGGTGGTCAGGAGCTAGTCGTCTTAAGTATGGAAACACCCAGAATACTAGATGCCTCAGACGAGCCGTGACTACTGCCATGCATTTGATAAACACTCTAGGGGCTGTAGTGAGACCAAAGGGCAGAGCTCTGAATTGGTAATGACTGGCTTCCATCTGGAAGCATAGATATCTCCTGAATTGCTTGTCCATCTTTATATGGTAGTACGCATCCTGAAGATCAATGGTGCACATCCGATTGTCTCGTCCCAGAAAAGGGAGTATAGACTGCAGTGTCATCATCCAGAACTTTGCTTTCTTGACGGACTTGTTCAGTCTGCTGAGATCCAAGATGGGTCTACAGTCCCCTGTCTTCTTTTGGAACTAAAAAGAACCTTGAGTAAGTTCTGGATCCAATTTATTCTCGGGGAATTCTTGGATGACTTTTTCTTAGCAACCATTGAATCTCCAGGGTTGCTTGATCCCTTTGACAGGGTGGAATGTGTGGGACTGATCTTGATTGTGAGGGTGGGGTAGAAAGGAGTATGATGTATCCCCTGGATATTATCGACTGGACCCATTTGTCTTGAATGATATTTAGCCAGGCTATTGGGTACAGTGATAGTCTGCCCCCGCCTGCCTCCAGAGGTGGACAGGCGGGCCTCCTTTCAGGAGCGTTGGAAGGGCCTGCCAGAGAATATACCTCTGTCTCCCTGATTTTGCGGACCCCCTCTGCTGCGTAGACAGCGTCTCCCATTGTTTCCCCCTCTGCCCTTGGGGGACAATTCACCATGTGCATCCTGTGAAGCTCTTTGGGATTTACAGAACTACATCTCATCTTCCCGCCCTTCTGGCCTTTAGGGTAAGGCCTAGTAGGGACGGAAAAACATACTCCCACAGCAGACAGAGTTTTGCCTTCTTGTTCGCACCTGCTCAGAGTCTCTAACTTTTGGCACGAACAAGAATGAGCCGTCAAAAGGGGCGTTTATGAAGGAAGACTTAAAGGGCTGAGCAAAGGCACATCCAGAAATGCCTCCTCAGAGCTATTCCTGTGCCTGCTGCCCGACTCGCTCCATTGGCTGCATAAGAGATAAGCTGCATTAGAGGAGTTGACTACGGCACTTAAGGTAGCAAGCTGAGATGTCACCTTGTCTGACACCCTCGCAGCTGCAGAACCTTGGAGAGCATCTCCTAGCTCCTTTAGGAGATCCCTTTGAAGTCTGGTAAAGTGGGTTAAGTAATTCAGTGACCTGAAAGTAAGGGCCGCTGACGAGAACATCCGCTTCCCATATCTGTCCATCATTCGAGATTCCTTATTCGGTGGATGGACAGATGAAGTCTCAGCTAACTCTTTTTTGGTGGCCACCATCACCACCATAGCATCTACCGGAACACCCTTTGTCAAAAATTCCTTGTCCAACGAGGCAGTTATGAACTTTTTGGGCCTCCTCGGAACAAGTTCCACAGATTCTGGGGAGCCCCATGCCTTTCGACTTACTACACCAAGGAGCTGATCGAAAGGCAGAGACACCCAAGAGGTGGAGGGTCAAGATCTAAATGCCTCCAGGTATACAGACATTCTCAGAATGGGCAAGGGTCTTCCAGCCATCTCTCTGCTTCAGGATCTCTAGGATGTCTGAAAAGGAGACATCCTCAGAGGGTGAACTTGGGGACACTTCTGAATCCTCTACACCCATATCCGAAGTGACAGAATCCTCAGGGGAGTCTAGATGTTTCCTCGTACAAGTTCTCTTCTGAGGGACCTCTCCAGAGGGCTCCTCTGGTGAGATTTCAGAAGAGAAAAACTCACCCAATGGGGTGTCCTGAGGCACTGGTTCTCTACGCCTGAGGGGTAGGGATGGAACAGATGAAGGAGCTGGCTCTTTTGGGAGAAGAGTGTCTAGATCTGAGGGTGGAGCCACCAGGGGTGACAGCACAGTCCTCACCACCTCAAAGGCACCACGACCCGGGTCTGAGGGGGCCTTCGGCTTCAAAGAGCCTGGAGACTTCCCCTGCACCAAGGAGGTGGGCTCCGAGGCCGATGTAGGTTCCAAGCTCACCTGCGCCGGATGCCCTGAGAGGTAGATCCGGATCCAACAAAGGTCCGATCCAACTATCCTCCCCGGACCAGACGGGGGAGCGTCTGTTCCCAGACCCTTCGACAGAAGATGGAACCAAAGAGGTCGGAGCAGAAGTCGGGGCCGAAAACCCAGAGGCAAGTCTCAAGCCCGACGGTTCCACCACAATGACATCAAAGCACTCCGGCTCTGAAACTGCTCGGGTCGAAGGAGGAAGAGAAAAAGGGGCAGTAGTAGGTGTCAATTCCACTTCCTTATTGGCTGGACACGAAAGGATCTTGGCCAGAGAAGGTTTCTGAAGCAACCTCTTGACCACCCGCTCCACGTCGTCATCCGACAGGCTGCTGGAGGATCGGAAGAACGGGGCCGAGGACTTTACACTGCCAGCTACCGATTGTAACAGAGGCGACCAAGGGACCGAGGAGATCGGCTCCAAGGTTGGAGACCACCTCCGTCTATGGCTCCTGGTCGGTTCCGATTAAACCTGTGGAATGAAGGAGGTTTCTCGGCCCCGAAAACCTTTGGGGCAAGGTCGTATCTTTAGCTACCCTTCTAGCTGGCTCAAAAGCAGGAGCTGAAGAAGAAGCTCTCTTAGTAGATTTGTCAGATTTAGGGGACTGTGAAGGTTTTCAAGAGGTCTGGGTACCTTCTAGTGCCTCGTCAAAAGGAGCTTTAAGCAAGCCCCTAGCTATCAGCTTGTTTTTACGTTCCTGCAAAACCCTTGAACTAAAACCATGGCAGATGGAGCAGGAATCTCGTAAATATACTGGGGTCTAGGCAATAGACACAACTAGTTCATAGGTTCATACTAGGCTATCTGCCCTAGGGCATTTATAAGCCTAGCCAGAGTGTGTTTGGCTTTCGCCACCCATTTTAAATTAATTTTGCTATGCCCTTTTTCGAGGTTAGTACACTGTGCCTCTGTCTAACAGTGACACAGAAGTCATACCCGGGGTAAACCTACGATCTTCCTATCCACTCATCAAGATTCCTCTTGAAGAGAGTCAATGAGGGACTCTGCCTAACCTGGACTGGGATTTTATTCCAGAGTGAAGGGAGCCTCTGGGTTATGAATCTGTCCCTCCAGCATGTCCTATTTATTTCAGTGCTGAGGTTCAAGTCTCTCGGAGCGTGGCTCGATGGGATTTGGATTTTCTGAGGTGCAGCATGTCCATTAATTCCGGGTTGGACATGGCTTTATACGTCAGGCACAGATCGCCTCTGAGCAGGCGGTATGCCACTGAGTAGAGCTGGAGTTTCTTTAACCGGGCAGCATATGGCATCTGTTTGAGCCCTTTTATCCTCTTGGTGAGGTACTTTTGGGGTCTTTCCAGTTGCTGCAGGTGTCTGGTAAGGTACATCCCAAAAGGGGCATTGTACTCAATTATGGGCCTGATGAGGGATGAGTAAAGAGGCACGATGACCTCCCCTGATCTAGATGTGAATCCCTTCATGATTAAGTGGGCTATATAAAATGTTTTTCTAACCACTTTGGCCATGTGGTTGTCAAATGAAAGATTGCTATCAACTTGGGTCCCCAGTTCCCTAATTACTTCTTCTGTACTTACTGGATTACCACCTATGTGGTAATTTGTGGGCACTTTGTTTTTGCCAAAGGGGATGACTATACACTTCTTGGCGTTTAGCTTGAGGCCATGGCTCTGGCACCAGTTGTCTGTTTCTATGAGGCCCTTTTGGAGGATGCTTGTGTCGGGTGGAGAGTCGATTATGGCGCCCAGTTTGCAGTTATCTCTGAACTTGGTCAGCCACAGTCCTTCCGTGTTGGCCTGTACCTCCGAGAAATATATACCGAACAAGAGAGGTCCCAGGACTGAGCCTTGTGGGATGCCACTTGTAACTGGTTTGGAGTCTGACATGGCTCCAGCAATTCTAACCATGTGTGTTCTGTCCTTCAGCCAGTTTGCAACCCATCTAGTGACATAGGGGTTTATATTTAAGCTGGTGAGCTTATCTATAATGCCCAAGTGGGGTATTGTATCGAAGGCTTTTGCGAGGTCCAGGTAGGCTGTGTGGACCACCTTCCCCTCGTCAATGGCCTTGGTGACGGTTTCAAAGAAATCGACCAGGTTTAAGAGACAGGATCTGCCCTTAACAAAGCCGAACTGGGTAGGATCCAGTACCTGTAGGTCCCCAATACCTTTATTTATGAGGTCCATGATGATCCTTTCCATAGCTTTGCAGACCAAGCTAGTCAGACTTATGGGGCGATAGTTTCCAGGATCCGTTGAGGCACCACCTTTGTGGAGAGGGACCACTGTTGCTGTATGCCACTCTTTGGGTACATAGCCTGTAGTAAGGCTGAGACTGAACAGTAGTTTTATGTTTGGGTTTAGCTCTTCTTGGAGTTCATGTAGGACACAGCCCGGGACACCGTCTGGTCCCATTGATGCTGTGTTTTTTTGCTTTGGAGAGGGCGGCTCTTACCTGAGCATCTGAGATGTCAGGGGGGCAGCACTCTGCTGGGATAGATATTTGCCCTTTTGGTGGGGGGGGGGGTTGCGCTGAACCTGTCAGCTAGGATGTTGGGAATGTCTGTGGGTTCGATGTATTTTTTGTCATTTTGGAGTAATTCTGAGCATATCTGGGAATTCCCACCCAGGTTCCTAACATAACTAAAGAAAGCTTTGTGATTATCCTTAGTGTCCTGTGCAATTTTTCTCTCAAAGCTGGCCTTAGACGATTTTATGAGTGCCGGTAGTTTTTCGCTAATACTGATCAGAGATGCCTTCCCTTTTTGGGATTTTGCTCTATCATGTAGTAGCTTCCTCCTTCTATTGTATAGTTTGTTTATGGCTGGGGTCCACCAGACAGGACGTCTGCCTTTGGAGGATTGGGTCTTGGTTTTATTTGGGATTACATGATCCATGCATTCCTGAAGGTGTTCATAGAATGCGTTTATAAAGGATTCTGCGGTCTGGGCCGTATTTTCCACAGGCTCGGGGGCTTTGAAGGATTCCACCTCGGTTTTGAGGAGTGTGAAATTTGCTTTAGAGAAGTTTTTCACTGTGGTTTTCTGGGCAAGGGGTGGGGATGTGAATATCCAGTGAGATTAGTTTATGGTCTGATCTTACCATTGAGGGATACACTTCTGGTCTGGAGGATAAGAGTCCCCATGTTGGTGATGATCAGGTCCAGTATGTTTGCCCCTCTTGTGGGAGTGGTAACAAGTTGTTCCATAGCATTTGAGTTTATAAATTCTAGGAACCTTTGGGCTAGGGTGTTGGAGCTAGAGTAATGCTTCCAGTCTATGTTTGGGTAGTTGAAGTCGCCCAATATAATGGTGTATGGAGAGACCTTCATATTTTCCAGTGTTCTCAGGAAGGCCGAGTGGGGTTCCCGGGTTTGGGAGGGTGGTCTGTAGCAGGCTATAAACTGGAAGGCAGTTTTACCCACTGTTAGTTGCACATGGATAGTCTCTGATGCTTCGTGCTGTTCCACCAACCTGGCGGTGTGGGTATCTTTGACGAATATTGATACTCCCCCTCCTTTTGTGGTTTTGGGGCCGAATAGCATGGTATGAGGTATAACCTGGTAGTGCTGGGGTGCTCTCGGGAGCCTTGAACCAGGTTTCTGTTACTGCATAGATATCGATGTTCTCCATGCTAAGGAGAGTTTCGAGTATGTGCATCTTGAGGTTTAGACTTCTGGCGTTGAGTAGCATTACTCTTAGTTTCTTATCCCTTGTGATACCTATGGAGGTGGGTTTGTCTTTTGAGCCTTGCCTAAAAAAGGCACTATGGGGGAAGCAAGAGCCTTTGCCAATATCCGAAAGCCCAGGGGTGACAGGTGCAAGCTGTCCCTAGCGAAGCATCATGGCTTGTCGAGCATGTCATCCCAAGCTGACAGGCATTGGATCCCCTTTGAATGACACCAATACTTAAGCCAATAGTTGAAATTGATCATCTTGTCTTCATATGGGCTACATGCTCAGAGAGCTCCTCTATGTCTCTTTTCATGTAGTCCAGGGAGGTATGTCTCAGGTCATTCACACCAGCATGGACAATGACCGAGTCATATTTGTACTTGCCTTGGAGTGACCTGAGTGCTTGTGTTATGTGGCGGATCCTAGCGCCCGACAGGCAGCTCACTGTGACCCTCTCCTTGTTCAGCCTGGTGAGTGGGACGTCAGTGTGCCTGACGATAGAGTCACCTATTACAAGTGTATCAGGTGTGTTGTTTAGCCTTAAAGGCTGTGACTGCTCGGCACACTGGCTTTGTGAGCTATGTGTTGCACGTGTTTTGTTTTGGGGTAGCGGTTGCTTGGGTGTCTGCTTTGGAGGTCTCTGCTGCTTAGGCAGATTTTTATTTAGAGCCTCCGAGTATCTTTTTGTGTGTTTATGGGTTTGGTTTGCTGTTGTGGTAGGTCTATGTGAGACTGGAATTGTAGTGAGTGTGGTTTCCTTCTCCTCCTGACTGGTTACACCAGTACTGAATTGAGAGAGCTTAGCCTCCAGTTTGGCTATATGGTTGCATCTCTCACATGTGCTGGAATTTGTTGGGAGGAGGAGAGGGTTGTCTGTGTACATGAGGCAGTTGTAACATTGCCTCAAGATTCCCAGATTCACCAGCTGGACCGGATAGGAGATTGACAACTGACCTTTGGACATGCTAGAATAGTATTGGGAATTCCTTTATAATTGAAAAAAAGGGCCAATGGGGAACAAGGCACTCAAGGGGAGTTTGTGAGGGTGTAGTGCTTTTAATTTTTTAGTGCTGACTTATATAATTGCTTTAGTGAGCAAGTGCCAGGTAACTTAAATGCAATGTGTTACAGGTAACTTAAAATGACAAACAGTAACTTTCTTTCAAGTGAAACAAGGAAATAAGTACAGTAAGCAATGCAGATATCACTAGGGATCCACAGAAGCACTGAAAAGCCACGTTTTAGGTGGAATTAGCGTTTCAGGGAAATAGCAAGCAAACAAACAACAAGCATACAAATAAAGCTAGATGTGCCCGTCAGTTTAAGACATCTGTGCCCAGGAGTCACATTTTTAAAGCCTGACTGATTAATTTTTTCGCCTTCCTTGGACATAGTGGAAAAAATCAGAATACAACAACACTGTCTAGGAAGATATGAAAATATTGCTACTAACAACTAATAAAGTATTTACTAATAAAGTCTAGTCACCACGACAAAATTAGCAATTTGAAAACTACTCTAAATTTTATTTATTTATTTAACAAACATGCTTTTTTAACAAACATGCAGGGAGAGAGGGGACTAGAGAAGAAGTGACAAACTCCTCTAGCCAGAGGAGATGTCTCCAAGTAAAATGACGAAACCTCTTAAGGGAAAGGATGTAGAAAAGGGGAAGCCCTCTAACTTAAACGGGCTGAAAATGAATAAGAACAACGAACCGTCTAACTAAAAACAGGTTTGATGGATAAAATAAAACTTTAGAGATGGAACAGGGAGGTTGTAGGCCTAACGACAGCAATGGCCAACCATAACAGAATACAACAAGCAATAAATTCAACAACTAGCAACAACTGGAAGCTAAACACTCAAATAACTATTAATGTAACAATTCTATGTCAAAAAACCTATAAGAAAGCAGAAAATAGACTGAAAAAATCTTTCACTTAGCCTGAGCCTAGTGAGAAGCACCCGATCTAGTTTAGTGGCAAACGAGATCTGGGTAACCTTCTCTAGGTATCATGGGATAGGGTATAGCCTCAAGCCAGTGGAAGCTCTCGAGCTTTAGTAAAAAGGCTGAGTCAGAACCGATGCTTGGTTCCGAACCCAACCAGCAAGAATGAAGGCAAGATAGGACAACATAACATGTAACGTTTACAGCAAGAAAGTTGCAGTACAAAGAAAATATCAACCTGGAAGAGGAATGTGATATAAAGAAACTTGACCAGGAAGGAGTGTATAAATATTTGGAATCTGATGAAGGATTGGCAACAATACTTGACTCAGTAAGGACTACTTCAGAAGACTAAAACTGAAAAACAGCCTTGACACGTAGGAATACAGTCCAAGCTATAAGCCAATTTGCTCTTGTTGTTCTAATTTACAGTTTTGGTGCGACTGACTGGCCCCAAAAGGAAATGGATCAGTTGGATATATAAAGAAGAAAATGCTTCATGCTTATCATGTAGAAAAATGTGTATACCAAGATTATATATTCAATGCTCTGAAGGAGGCAACATAGAAGTTATGTTCTTACCATAACGTTCCATGTTAGTTGTCTTCTTCTCGCCTTCTTCTTGCTGGATGGGTTCGGAGCCGACCTCGGCTCCACTCTAAAAGCTCGAGAGTTGGTTCCACCGGCTCGAGGCTCCCCTTATATCCCACAATGCTAGGCGAGAGTTACCTCAGATCTCGTTTGTAAGCTAACCCAGCTTATATCAATAACAGTATAACTGTGAAACAGAATCCACCTCTAACAGCAGGAAGAAAAGGGGTGACCTATATCCTGAAACAAGAAATATACATAATAGCATATGACTAAGAAAGAGGTGGTAGAAAGAGAGGTCACGATCACAACTCCTCTAGGTCTGTCCAGGCCAGGGGAAGGAGGGTGGGACGCAAGAAGAAGGCGAGAAGAAGACAACTAACATGGAACGTTATGGTAAGAACATAACTTCTATATGTTAAGTTGTCTATCTCGCCTTCATTCTTGCTGGATGGGACCGCGTCCCTAGCACCTTGTCCCGGGTGGCCTAACGGAACAGACTCCTGAGAACAGTGGAACCAAAATTAGCTCTATGCCTAGAAGCTAAATCCAACTTATAATGGGAAATAAAAGTGTGAGGAGTAGCCCAAGTAGCAGCTGCACAAATGGTGTCAATAGGCAGTCTGTCTTGGAAGGCTAGAGAAGTAGCCAAAGCTCTGGTGGAATGGGCTTTAGGTTTATTAGGCAGTTTTGGTGTCTAATCTCATAAACAAGGGTAATCAGAGATGTTAGCCATCTGGATAATGATACCTTTGAAACTGGAAGTCCCTTTCTGCTTTCCGCATAGGAGACAAACAGCTGATCAGATTTTCTGAATAGTTTCGTCCTGTCCAAGTAGTACCTTAATTGACGATGAACATCCAGGCAGTGTAATTTTTGTTCAGACCTATTTGAATACTCTGGGAAAAAGACAGGGAGGTCAATGCATTGGTTTAGATTTGATGTTGAAACCACCTTAGGCAAAAGGACGGGTTAGTTCGTAAGGAAACTCTGTCCTTATGGAACACAAGATAAGGAGAACGACAACTGAGTGCTTGAAGTTCTGAAATTCTTCTAGCTGATGTGATAGCCACCAGAAAGAGAGTTTTCCATGATAATAACTTCAAGGAACATGAAGCTGCAGGTTCGAAAGGGGAAAGAATCAAAGAAGCAAGAACTAAATTTAGGTCCCAAGGAGAAGGAGGATTTCTTATAGGAGGTCTGAGAAGAAAAACTCCTTTCAAAAAGGCTTTGCAGAGTTTGTGGGACATTAGGGCAGATTCAGAAATACCCACATGGAAATTAGAAATAGCTGCCAATTGAACCTTAAGAGTAGATGGAGATGAACCTGCATGGAAGAGTTCAGCTAGAAAATCAAGGACTAGTTGTATGGAAGCGGTGAAAGGATCTATGTCCTTTCCTTGTGCCCAATATGAGAAGCGTTTCCACTTACTCAAATAAATCTTTCGAGTGGAAGATTTATGGGAAGCTATCAATATATCTCTAACAGAGTGAGATAATTGAGGAAGCCTGGCTACGGTTGGAACTGGAGGAACCAAGCAGTGAGGTTCAGAGAGGGCAGGGAGCGATGAAACTGACCCGACTGATGGATCAAAAGATCTGGAACTAGGTCCAGATTCCACGGTCGCTCCAAAAGAAATCGATGTAGAAAGGGAAACCACACTTGTCGAGGCCAGTAAGGAGCAATGAGGATCAATGAGGCCTTCTGAGCGATAGCTTTCTGTATTACTTGAGAGATCAGTGGGAAAGGAGGAAATGCATACAGAAGTCCCGGGCCAAACTTGGACTAGCGTCCCTGCTGGATTGGCCTGGTAAAGGGAATAGAGTGAAGTATTCTCTGCACTTCCTGTTTTGGGGAGTAGCAAAAGATCGCAGCAAGGCTGACCCCACTTGAGAAATATCTCTCTCACTACAGAGTCTTTCAGAGACCACTCGTGAGGCATGAGAATAGCTCTGCTCAACTTGTCCGCAATGTGATTGGACTTCCGGGATGTGCGTTGCTATCAGAAAACGCTGAGAAGAAATCGCCCATTGCCACAGTCTGAGTGCTTCTCGACACAGGGGTATGATCTGGTTCCGCCTTGTTTGTTGATGTACCACACTACAGACATATTGTCTGTCTGGATTGCAATCGTTCCCAAGGGAAGAGAGTCTTGAAGGGCTTGCAACGCTAAAAGCACTGCTCTCATCTCCAGAACATTTATGTGCAAGTGGCATTCGCTTGGTTGCCATGTGCCCTGGACTGTCCTGCCCTGATAATGCCCCCACCCGATCAGGGAGGCATCCGTTGTCAGAGTAGCAACCGGAGGAGGTGGAACAAATGGTCTTCCCAACAGGAGCTGGGGAAGACATCCACCACATGAGATGCTTTTGCACGCTTGCGTGATCATAATGGTGTGAGACATTGGAAGTTCCTGGTATGACCATTGAGAAAAGAGCATCCACTGAAGGATCCGCATGTGGTATCTGGCCAATGGGAGGAGAGGTATGGCGCTGCCATGATTCCCAACACCTTTAGAACTAACCTGGCTTTGGCTCTGTTGTTGTTGAGAAGAAGTGACACCAATTTTTGAATGTCTGATATCCTTTGGTTCGTTAGTGTTGCAGACATGTTTATAGTATCTAAATTTGCGCCTATGTAGGTAATAGTACGACAAGGCGACAAAACAGACTTTTCGCAATTTATTGAAATACCCAGTTTTGACAAAGCGAAAAGTATAATCTCTGGCCATTAGAAGGAGATGCTTGGTGGGAGCTGTGAGAAGCCAGTCGTCCAAATATGGAAACACCTGGAATCCTTGTCGTCTCAGGTGAGAAGCTACCACTGCCATGCATTTGGTAAACACCGGGGCAGTGGTGAGACCAAAGGGCAGGGCCCTGAATTGAAAATGACTGGTTCCCAGCCTGAAGCGGAGGAATCTTCTGGAGCGTCTGTTCATTTTATGTGATAGTAGCGTCCTGAAGGTCTATAGAGCACATCCAGTTTCCTTTTCCCAATAGGGGAAGAATGGATTGCAGCGTGACCATCCGAAATCTTGTTTTCTTGACTGATCTGTTCAAGATACTGAGATCCAAAATTGGTCTCCAGTCCCTGTTTTCTTTGGAACTAAAAAGAACCTTGAGTAGATTCCGGATGCTTGTTGGTCTGCTGACACTGGCTGAATTGCTCATTTTGCAAGCAGTTTTGAAATTTCCAAAGCTGCTATATCCCTTTGTGCGGGTGGAACATCTGGAAGGGATTTTTTGACTGATTTGGAAAGCGAAGAAAGGGGATAGAATAACCTTCGAAATGATGGACTGTACCCATTTGTCTTGAGTCAGGGATAGCCAGGCTTCTGGGTACAGTGACAATCTTTCCCCGACTGCCTCGAAGATGGGCAGTCGGGCAACACCTCAGGGATGCTGAAAGGGCTTGCCAGGAAAGGCTTCCCGATTGCCCTGGTTCTGCGGACCCCCCTTGCCCCTAGGGCGGCGTCTACCATTGTTATTCCCACCTCTGCCTCTGGTAGGAACGACTCTGTCGTCAGGCGAAGTCCCTTGAGATTGTTTACGGAACCACATCTTTCCACCCTTCTGGCCTTTGGGGTAAGGCCTAGAAGGAGTCGAAAACGGACTCCGGCGGCAGAAAGGGTCTTGCCATCAGTCGCGCACCTGGTCAGGGTTTCTTTCACTTGAGGACCAAAAGAGATGATCCATCAAAAGGGAGTTCGTGAAAGACGTCTTGAAAGGTTCCAAAGTTGCATAGCCGCATCCAGGCGTGCCTACGTAAGGCTACCCCTGTTCCTGGCTCTGCTCGCTCCATCGGCCGCATAAGAGAGGAGGCATGGAGGAGTTGGAAATGGAATTAAGGATAGCCAGCTGCGTGTTCATTTTCTCTTGGAAACCCGCAGCTGTAGGGTCCTTCAACATTTCACTCGCTTCCTTGACCAAGTCCCTTTGAAGGCGAGTGAAATGGCACAGGTAATTCAGCGGACGCACGGTAAAAGTCGCTGAGGAGAACATCCGCTTCCGTACCTATCCATGGACCTAGATTCCTTGTTAGGTGGATGGACAGGCACTGAAGGATCAGCCAGTTCCTTCTTTGTGGCGGCAGCTACCACCATAGCATCCACAGAAACTCCTTTTGATAAAAATTGCTTGTCTGATGGAGCTGTGATGAATTTGGAGGGTCTCCTGGGAGTGGGGTCCACTGAATCAGGAGCCGTCCATGCCTTCTTAGCAACCACCTGCATGAGGGGGTCAAGGGGGACACCCAGGAGGTAGAAGGACGAGAGCCAAACGCCTCAAGATACACAGATTCGTCCTCCGAAGGGTTGAGGGCTGGCCAATTTCCCCTCTGTTTAAGGATCTCCAGAATGTCTGCAAATGAGACATCTTCAGAAGGGGAACGGGGGGGACCCTCAGAATCATCCAGATCTGTGTCCGACGTGATAGACTCAGGTGAGTCAATGTGCTTCCTCTTGCACTTCCTCTTCCGTGGGGGCTCTTCTGCCAAATCAGGAGAGGCCTCGGAAGAGGATGAAATCCCCAAAGGGGGCTCCTGAGGAGCTGGCTCTCTGCGGTCCGGGATGAGGGAGTGAGTCGACTTACCCTGAGGCAGCATAGAGGGAGGGGCTGACGGAGCCGACTGTGGAGTAGAGCCAGGCTCTAACACACTCCGCATGACCTCGAAAGCACCCCTGTCAGGCAGAGCCAGAGGTCCCCGCTCCGAGGAGCTAAGGACCCCCCTCGGCACCGACAGTGATGGCTCCGAGGCCGATGTCGGAGCCGAACTCACCAGCGCCGAAGCACCGAGAGGGAGAGGGGGGTCGGACAAGGGTCCGATGCCACCCACCCCCCCGGAGCCGACGAGGGAAGTCCGGCGCCGAGATTCCTCCACGGAAGAAAACGGAGCCGACGACGGAGCCGAAGACAATTGTCTCGGCTCCGAAGTGACCACAGTCTCGGTTCCGACACGACCCGGCTCCGAACTCAAAAGAGTCGAAGGAGGAAAGAGTTGATGGACCGGGGCAGGCACCGACTGATGAGTCGGGCTCTGAAGCATCTGGGCTAGTGCCTTGGACTTAAGTAGTCGACTCACCACCCTCTGAAGGTCATGATCGGAAAGCCTCGATGACCTAGAGGAATGAGACCTTTGGCTCCGTTCAGACAGCAGGGGAGATCCTGGAGCCGAATGAACGGAGCCAAGAGAAGGTGACCTAGACCTCTTTCTGGTTGTCGGCTCGAAGATCTTGTCGGAGCCGACACGGTACCTCGATAACCTCGGCTCCGGCGGAGCCGAGAAGCCACAGAAACTGTGGACTGAGTCTTATCGGCTCCAGCCGGAGACGATAAAGGCAAAGGTTGAACAACCTGAGGTCTCGGCTCAGAAGCCGGAGCCGAAGACCTCGATGCCTTAGAGGGCTTCCCTGTTGAAACTGACAAGAATCCTCTGGTTTTAACAAGCCTCTCAAAATTAACTTGTTCTTTCTCTCCTGCAGGACCCTGGGGCTGAAGCCATGGCACACAGCACAGGAGTCCTGCAGGTGCAAAGGCCCCAGACAATAGACACAAGAAGTGTGAGCGTCTGTCAGAGACATTTTCTGACAGCACGCATCACACTTCTTGAATCCAGAGACCTTTGCTTCCTTTGACATTATCCTAACTGACAGGTGTACACTAACACACACCAAACACACAGTTATACCCTGTCAGAAAAATTATTAATACTGAAAATAATTAACAATTTTAGTAAAAATACTAGAAATTAAGCACAAAAAGTTAAAGTAACTACACAAACACACCCTAGGGAGGGAAGGCCAAAGGCCCAAGGGAAGAACCAGCGGTTCTTTTAATAAGAAAACGGGGAAAATAGGGTCGGGGATAAATAACTATATCCTACACTAATTTGTGAAGAATTAAGGTTAAAAGGGGAAAAAAGAATAACTTTTTAGTATAAAAAGCTAACACTCACCAGGAACCGGTAGAAGCAACCAACCTCGAAGCTGTAGCGGCAAACGAGATCTGAGGTAACTCTCGCCTAGCATTGTGGGATATAAGGGGAGCCTCGAGCCGGTGGAACCAACTCTCGAGCTTTTAGAGTGGCCGAGTCGGAGCCGAGGTCGGCTCCGAACCCATCCAGCAAGAATGAAGGCGAGATAGACAACTTAACATCTAATATTAAGGCTTATTTATAAGACCTGTGTTTCCAAAATCTGGCCAAATAAACAACTTGTGCTTACCAATAAATTCGTAAAAAGGGTAAAACATGGCATTTCTACACCTAGTGTGGTTTGGCTTAATTGGTCTGACTATACCTGTAAATACTTAAAAAGATAAAAAAGTAATGGGCATTCAGAGCCATGTCATCCTAGGCTGTGGTGTGCACACGTATTTCTTGGCTCACTAACCCCCCATCACCACCACCTTTCTTCCACCCCCACCGAGTATGCATCTCTCTCCCCCTTGTCTATGTATCACTTTGGCACCAAACCCACTTCAGGAAAGTGTGCCAAAGGCTTAGACTTTGCTGCCTCTGTCCTCTCTTTAGGGTTCACTTCATAGATTATCAACATCTGGCTTTACTCACCTAGTCTCTCCACTCTAGTCCCAAGTAAGAAAAGTACAACCACACAAAATAAAATTAATTAAAACAAAAATAAATTAAAAAGTAAACAGCAGTTATATTCTTCCACACTGAATTTTTACACAAAGTTTGGCAAAAGACTCAGTTGCATGTAAATATTGCTACTGATAGGTTTTTCTCTTCTGTATCTGGCCAAACTACCGACTGAGTTTCAGCCCGCTCCGCTCGGCCTCCACTCCTCTCCTCTACGCTACCCCCATCCCCACCCACCCCGTTTCAATTATGTTTATCAACCCCCAACTACACCCACTCTCCACACACCAACAGAAATCCATGATCAATCAAATAGGATACACATGGTCTCCACTCTAAGTACATAAACCATTCACCTCCCAGTAATCAGATACCTGATTATAACCCAACCCATCTACTTAGCAACCTTCACTTACATTATCTAATTGCACCCTACAGACTAGCAAACTATATACTAACTCCCCATCTAACCACTAACTTCCTTATCATCACCCTTACCAAAATACAATAGTTATTTTTCAATCAGCATTTGAAGATTTACCCAAATGCAGCTAAACCATATACAATAAGACATTTCCACTAAATGAACCATCCTAATAAAAACCTAAATTTAGCATTTTACTCCTCATCTCTACTGCCCTGTTATCTCTCTTGTCCTTGCTAACAGCTCTAAAGTATCCACCAGCCTCAGTCGATAACCATCCATATCAATCCTCCTCTGTATCTCCCCCTGATAGCTCAGTTAACCACACCACAGCCCCAGAACTCATCCACTCCAACACTTTAGACTACCAACCATATAGACTCCTACCTGCTATAAATAAATCACATACCTATTATAAGCACACTAAAATACAATACAAGTTTACAAAACTCCTACTACACTTTGCAAAGGAGCTAAACCACTCTGGAGACATACACCCCAACCCTGGTCCCCTCCTCTCACCAGATACCATATCCAACCCAACCCCTGGGAACATCAGAATACCACACAAAAAAGATACATCTTCCATACTGTTTCTCAATATGAATGTCAGAAGTATTGTGAATGACCTGCATGCTTTACTCTCCCTCTATACGCCTGACATTGCCTTACCAACCGAAATGTGGTTAAAACCCAACATCTGCAATAATGAAATTGTAGCCCCAAGATACACAGTATGCGAGGATAGGTCAAACAAAAAGGGAGGGTTGCTGCAATTTTGTTTAAAGAACACCTAGCACTAGACTATCTGGAAAATAACAGCCCGACTTCAGAAACGTAGAACTTATCTTTACTAAATTAAAAATCAACCAAAAAAGTTCATTAACATCATAGGCAGGCAGATCTCACCAGGAAATACTATTCACATACTAGAAAACATACTTTACTGGGCCTCTACTACATACCCACAAGAAACAGTCCTGCTGGGTGATTTCTATATTGACTGGCAAGACTGTTCCGCTCCGAACCCATCATCTCACATCAACCCTCATGGATTTATACAACTTATCACATCCCCTACAAGAACTGACAAAACTACCAAATGCCAGTCTATCCTTGACTGGAATTTGGTTAACAATCCCTCACTAACATCTCAGGCAGGTTGTCTTCCAGATGGCCCAAGCGACCACTTGGCAACCTTTCTCATGTGCACCCACACCTTCCAAACTAACCACACCTCTTATCGTACAATCAGAAACAAAAAATCCTTTCACCCACAAAAGTTCATCTCAGCCCTAAAAAGCTGTAAATGGGAATCTCTCAAACAGCTACCCCTAGATGAAGCAGTCAACTCATTTAATAAAACTTTTTTTTAGAGATTCTAGACTGCTATGCTCCCTCCAGAACCATTAGCGTTAGAGTCAATTACACACCCTGGTTGAGCGAGGAATGCCATTCCCTTCTCAAAACTAGGATAAAGCCTGGGAACAATACCACAAACACAAAACCCAATCCACAAGACTAACATTTCTAGAGCTACGTAACAAAGTTAAAAAAGCTCAACAAACAGGACAAAATAAGAAGTTATGTACTCACCATAACGTTCCATCTGAGTAGATAAACTTCATTTGTCAGCAACCTGTGGGTATCGGATCAGACTTCGGATCCGAGCCGGCAGTCTTCAACAACTTAGATCCGAGCTCCTAGCTCCTCCCTCTACCCATAAACCCCTGCCAACCCTGACTGACCTCAGATCAAGTTTGCCCCCAAGCAGCAACTGCTACAGATTTACCAATTTCAAATGTCATCTGTGAAGACAGCAAAAGTGAATTATGGAAGGTCAGGGGGAAGGAGGGGGGGGGTGGTTGCTGACAAATGAAGTTTATCTACTCAGATGGAACGTTATGGTGAGTACATAACTTCTTAATCTGAAGTAGTTAACTTCATTTGTGCAGCAACCTGTGGGACAGAGTCCCCAGCTACCTGAATCTTGGGCGGCCATCATGGAAGGATGTTCCGGAGCACTGCAGAGCCAAAGGATGCTCTCCCTCTGGAGATAATATCCTGCTTATAATGGTTGATAAAGGTATGAGATGAGGCCCAAGTGGCAGCCGAACAAATATCATCTAAAGGAACCCTGGATCTAAAAGCAGCAGAGGTAGACATAGATCGGGTAGAGTGGGCACGGACTCCCTGAGGCACGGGCCTACCAGAACTTTCATAAGCCAAAAGAATACATTGCGAGATCCATCGAGACAACGTAACTTTGAATACTGATTTACCCAAAACTTTGAATACCGATTTACCCAAATTCTTTTTGGCAAAGGAGACGAACAACTGGTCGGATTGCCTATGACCAGATGTCCTGTGAATATAGAATCGAAGTTGTCTATGCACATCCAACGAGTGTAATTTGTATTCTCCTTTGTTGTGATAGTTGGGAAAGAAGACTGGCAGATTAATGGACAGGTTGATATTAGATTCAGAAGCAACCTTAGGGAGAAAGGAGGGCTTGGTCCTGAGGTAGACTCTATCCTTGTGGAAGGTTAGATACGGGGGCTTGACACAAAGGGCCTGAATTTCAGAAACTCTTCTGGCAGAGGTGATGGTGACGAGAAAGGCCGTCTTCCAAGACAAATACTTGAGTTCCACTGAAGCTGCAGGCTCAAAGGGGGGAGCTGTCAAAGCCTGAAGCACCAATGACAAATCCAATGGAGGTACCACTTTCTTTACCGGAGGTCTGAACAGGAAGGTGCCCTTCAGGAAGGTCTTGCACAGCTTTGAAGTGATCAAGGGACGCAGATCATGTCCAACATGGTAGTGAGAGATAGCTGCTAGTTGAACCTTGACAGTGGAACTGCTAGCTCCCTGGTGAAATAATCCTGATAAGAAGTCTAGCACCACAGGTAAAGGAGCTGTGAAGGGATCCAAGTTTTGACGTTCTGCCCAGATAGAGAAACATCTCCATTTGCTACTGTAAACCTTCCTAGTAGAACGCTTATGGGCTGCAACTAGAATAGCTTTGACTGGGGAAGAGATGCTGGGAGTCCTGGCTAGGAGTGGAACTGGAGCAGCCAAGCTGTGAGCTTGAGGCTGTCCAGGTTCGGGGTCGGGAGACCCAGGGGGTGGGAGATCAGATCCGGGAGGGGATCTAGAATCCAAGGAGGATTCACCAGATGAGACCAAAGGTAAGGAAACCAGGTTTGACGAGGCCAGAATGGGGCAATGAGGATAATCCTGCTCCCCAAATGACTAGCTTTCTGTAGAAACTTTAGCATCAGGGGGAGAGGTGGATAAGCATAAAGCAGACCGGGAGGCCAAACATGCACCAGAGCGTCTCTCGGGGATTCCCTGACTTGGGGAATTAAAGTGAAATAGCTGTTGCATTTGGTGTTTGAGGGAGAGGCGAAAAGATCGCAACAGGGCTGCCCCCATTTGGCAAAAATCTGATTCGCTACGTGCGGATTGATAGACCACTCGTAAGGGGAAAGGATAGTGCAACTGAGTTTGTCCGCCAGGATGTTGGACCATCCCGGAATGTGAGTTGCAATGAGAAAACGGTTGGTGGAGATCGCCCATTCCCACACTCTCATGGCCTCTCGACAGAGCAGGTAAGACCTGGTTCCCCCTTGTTTGTTGATGTACTAGACAACCGACATGTTGTCCGTCTGGATCGAAATCGTCCCTACAGGAAGCAGGTCCTGAAGTGCTTGCAACGCTAACAGCACTGCCCTCATCTCTAGGACATTGATATGCAAAGAGGTCTCCGTATCGTTCCACGTGCCTTGGACAGTCCTGCCCGAAGAGTGCCCCCCCCACCCGAGGCGAGAGACGTCCGTGGTCACCGTGGCCAGGGGAGGGGCCATAGAGAAGGGGCGTCCCGTGTGGAGATCCGGAGATTGAAGCCACCACACAAGAGCCCTCTTGCAAGCCCTGCTGAGGGAAATGGGTTGACTCAGAGGGTAGTGAAGAAAAGACTACTGGACTTCGAGGGTCCACTGTAAGACCCTCATGTTGAGACGTGCCATAGGTAACAAGTTGATTGTCGCTGCCATCGAGCCTAGAGCCCTCAGGACCAGCTCCGCCGGAGGAGATAAAGCTAGAAGGATGGCCCGCACATGAAACCTCAGGGTTCGAAGTCTCTCTAGGGTTAAGAAGGCTACAAGATTGAATGTGTTTAACCTGGCCCCGATGAAATCTATGACTCGGGTCGGGGTGAGAGCAGATTTGTCTATATTTATTGTGATCCCTAGCCAGGGAGCAAGGCGAAGAAAATGATCCCTGGCTATACAGAGTAGATGCCTTGTCGAGGCGGTCAGGAGCCAGTCGTCCAGGTACGGAAAAACCTGCATTCCCTGGAGCCTCAGGTGGGCTGCTATCACTTTGGTAAACACCCTGGGGGCTGAGGTGAGACCAAAGGGGAGAGCCCTGAATTGGTAATGACTAACCCCTAGCCTGAAGCGGAGAAACCTCCTGGATTGTCTGTCCATTAGAATATGGTAGTACGCAACCTTGAGGACTATCGAGCACATCCAATCGTTCTCCCGTAATAGGGGGAGAAAGATTGAAGAGTGACCATCCGGAACTTTTCTTTGGTTACTTAAAGGTTCAAAAGGGAGAGATCGAGGATTGGCCTTAAGTCCCCTGTATTTTTTGGCACCAAAAAGAACCTGGAGTAAAAACCCGATCCAAGCTGGTCTGGGGGGACGTGTTGGATGGTTCTTTTTTCTAGGAGCTGCCGGATTTCCGCAGCTGCGACCTCCCTCTGATCGGGTGGGACATCGGGGAGGTGTTTGGGGAAGAGAAGAGGGCAAGAGAAGGGGATCTGGTAACCTCTGGATATGATGCGAAGCACCCAGCGGTCTGTCGTGATGGACTCCCAAGCTGCCAGGTGCCTCGAGAAACGCCCCCCGACTGCCTCCAGAATGGAGCAGTCGGGCAACCCTTCAGGCTGTTGCATGGGCCGATCAGTGAAAGGTTCTCTGGACCCAAAGTTCTTCGAGCCCCCTCTGCCTCTAGGGCGGCGTCCTCCCTGTCCTCCTCTGCAACGGAAGGACTGGGGGGGTCCGGAGCGGACTGGGATTGTTGCGACTTCTGGAACCACATCTTCTTCTGTCCCTTTTGGTTCTTGGAGAAGGACCTCTGGGGAGCAGAGAAGCGGACTCCGACGGCAGACGTCTTCCCGTCCTTTTCGCTCTGGACCAAGGTGTCGCGAACGGTCTTCCCAAATAGGGCAGAACCATCAAAAGGAGTATTTGCGAAAGACGCCTTGAAGGGTTCTGCGAAATCACAATGCCGGAGCCAGGCCTGACGCCTCATGACCAGACCTGCTCCGCTGGCTCTAGCGGCTCCTTCCGTGGCATGGGATAGTAGCCGCATAGAGGTATTGGAAATGGACCTAAGAGTGGCCATACGGGTGGAGTACAACTGTTTGTCCTCCGCCGACATAGACTCTTTAATAAGATCCCACTGCAGCCGAATAACGTGTGCCATGTAGTTCAGTGACCTCACCGAGAAGGACGCTGAACTAAACACCCGCTTCCCTAAGCGGTCCATCGCTCGGGACTCCTTGCCCGGGGGGTGGACCGAGGGGCTCTCCTGAGCTAGTTCCCTCTTAGTGGCCGCCGCCATCAACATGGCATCTACGGGGGGACCCTTCCAGTGGGGCCTGTCGGCAGGGGGACTGAGGATCCTGTCAGGGCGTTTCGGGACTGGCTCCACAGTGTCCGGCTCCTTCCACGCCCTGGTGGTAATCAGGTCCACCAGTGGGTCGGCCGGAGGGGACACCCAAGAGGTAGAAGGGCCTGCTTCAAATGCTTCCAGGAACACGGCTTCATCCGAGGTCGGCTTTGGGGCAGACCACCCCCCTCTGATCCTAAGCATTTCCATGATGTCCCCAAAGGGGACATCCTCGGGGGGTGACCTTGGGGAGCCTTCCCCCTCCTCCAAATCCGTGTCTTCGGTTAAGGACTCAGGGGAGTCCAAGTGCCTCCTCTTGCACTTCCGCTTGTGGGGGATATCCTCGGGGGGGGGGGGGCTGTCCGAGAAGGCCTCACCAGCAACATCCTGTTCCAAGGGAATGACCTGGGACATTGAAGCAGGCTGTCCCTGGGGCCAGGTGATGGAAGTCAGACCCAACAGAGAAGGAGTGCGGGGCGGAGCTGTGGCAAGGACCGGGGGCCTGGAAGCAGTCGACAGAGCCCTCTCCACCACGTCGAACGCCGAGGGAGAGCCGCTCTCTCTGAGATCCAAGAGCGGGCCCTCACTCAGATACGACAGGCGGATCGGTGCCGGCGCTGAAGCAATCGGATCCGACGGCCCAGTATGCTCCAACCTGGACGGTGCCGAAGGCATACTGAAACCCTCGGATCCGAAGCTCAGCGCAGAAGTACCCGAGACTATCGGCGCCGACCCACCCCCGGTTCCAAGGCTGCCCGGCTCCGAAGGCTCCGAACCCGGGAAGCGGGATGGAGAAGGAGCTATCGGGGCAAAGAAAGGGGTCGAGCTCCCCCCCGTAGGGGGGGGGGGAGGCAGGAGCACTCCCATCTGCAGTTGGGCCTGGAGGAATCTTCGCATCATCCGGTCCAAGTCTGCGTCGGAAAGGCTACGCGTAGATCTCGAAGAGGCCACCGAGACGGGACGGGAGTGCCGTCTCGATGACCTCGAAGGAGATCGGGTCTCCTCCTCCTCAGGACCCGGTGAAAAACAAGGGGACCGGATCCGAGAAGGAGGGACCGAGAAGCCCTGGAGGGAGAAGACCGCTTAGCCGGGGGAGCCGAAGCGGAGGCCTCGGCCCTCCACTTGTGGTGCTTTTCCCTCCTCTTGTCTTTCCTGGCCTCCCTCTCCTCCGGGCCAACAGCGGGAGGTTGAGTCCTGGCCGGGGGAGGAGAGGCAGGAGTGGCCGCCGCCGAAGCCGCGGAGGTAGCCACGGTAGGACCGGAAGCCGAATCTGGGGGCAGGAGACCCGCCAGGATCAGCTTGGATCTCCGGTCCTTGAGTGCCCTGGGGTTGAACGCCGTGCAGATGGTACACCCAGAGGAAAGGTGTCCAACCCCAAGGCACAGAACACACCGAGTGTGGCCATCAGCCGGTGAAAGCTTATTGCCACACTCTGTGCACTTCGAGAAGATAGGTTTTGGGGCCTCAGACATTTTTAAAACTAAAGAAACACACATGCTGGGCCCCAACACACAAACACACAGACCCTAACGAACCAGCGAGGGAGAGGGAGGGAAAAATATATATAAACTAAAGAAGATTTAAGCTAAGGGAAACAGGTACGGGCCTAACACACAGTACTCACACCAAAAGTATAGAAAAAAGTAAATTTTTTTCCATTTTTTTTTTTTCCTCACAGAAATTCGCTAACGACGGAGCTTGAGAATCCAGCTGCTGACAACAAGCGTGGCAAACTAGATCTGGGGTCAGTCAGGGTTGGCAGGGGTTTATGGGTAGAGGGAGGAGCTAGGAGCTCGGATCTAAGCTGTTGAAAACTGCCGGCTCGGATCGAAGTCGGATCCAATACCCACAGGTTGCTGCACAAATGAAGTTAACTACTTCAGATCCAATTATTACCACAATATTCAAGAAAAATGCCATAACAACCCACAAAAATTCTGGGCTGCAGTTAATAACATACCATCTCCAATCAAAACCTCCACACCCACTCCAACCTATACCACTATCCTTGAAAACATATCAACACAATTTTATACTTATTTTACAGAAACAATACTAGCCCAAGCCAATACAAACAACAACTCCAATAGCCATGCTCTAATAACTCCCCATCTCAGTAAACCCTCTCTAAACAACCTCAGTCTATTTACACTACAACCAGTAACAGTAAATACTGTAAAAGAACTACTGCTCAAACTAAAACCAACTACCTTAGCTGTAAACAAACTACCAGCCTAATTTCTGAAAGTAGCTGCTGATGGAATAGCTTACCCACTAGCAATACTCATTAACAGATCTATGTCAGAGTGCATAGTACCTGGTATTTGGAAAAAATCCCATATAATACCCCTTCACAAAGGAGGCAACTCTACCAATTTTAGCAACTACCGCCCAATAGCTATTCTAACACCCTATCCAAAATCCTAGAGAAGGTGGTCCATACTCAACTCATGAACTACGTTAACAGCCACAATCTATTATCAATAACACAACATGGATTTCGCCCCGATAATAGTACAACTACAGCCCTCATGTCCTTTACTAATACAGTCAACCAACTTAGAAATTCAGGGCAATTTGTATCTGTCATATTGCTACACCTGTCCAAAGCATTTGATATGGTAAACTACAACAAACTGAACAAAGTCCTCTCCTCCCTAAACCTTAGTGCTTCCACTGTTACCTGGTTCCAAAACTACCTATCAGAATGACAACAGGCTGTACTGTGGCAACATCACCTGTCCACTCTCCCCCCAGTCTCCCTAGGTGTCCCACAAGGCACGATCTTAGGACCACTACTGTTCTCCCTCTTTACTAACCAGCTCCACACCTCCACTCACCAAGCATCTATGATACAATACGCAGATGACTCTACCCTCATATGCTCTGCACCCACCATACAAGACCTCCACACCATAACCCAGAACTCATTTTTATCAGTAGAATCTTTGCTTATCAATTCTCAACTCATTCTAAACCCAAATAAAACCAAACTCCTCCTCTTCTACCACTCAAGAACAACTACAAAACTCCCAGTTTTCACCCTAGAGTCCAAAAACAAAACTATTATCACCCCTGTGACACATACCAAACTGTTAGGGGTCAAAATTGACAACAATCTAAAATTTGATATCCACATAGCCCAAACTATTAAAACAGTTCATACAAAAATTAGGCCTCCTTTACAGAAGCTACCATTGCCCGGACACACCTCCTGTCACGCCTACTCTACGCCTCCCCTATACTAACCGAACTACACAAATCAGACCTTACTAAACTAGACTGTTACAATAAAATAGCCAAATTCGCTACAAACTCACCTACAAAACACACCACTGCACAGCCTTAGAGAACTAAACTGGCAAGAACTTCCTCAGCTCCTTCAATACAAGCAACTAACCTTCATCCATAATATGGTCCATGAACCAGATAAAACCCCAGCCCTTCAAGATCTCATACAACCATACACCACCACTAGAACACTCCGTTCCAGTGACAAACTCCTTGTTAAATCCATCAAAGCTAATAACTCAGCTGGAGAATCCTTATTCTCTAACACCATTCATAAAATATGGAATAAACTACCCACTTCCATCTGCACCATAGTATAATTAAAAAAACTTCTATTTACCCACTTAGAAAAATCCTGGCTTTGCACTTGCTACCCACCTGACTAACTCTATATTCTCCACTTTTTATACACACCCTCTAACTTTCTTTAGATCTACACTTTACAGTACTATCCTATTATGCCTTCTTCCTTCCCTATATATACTTACTCTTTTACTGCAAATCATTTCAAGTCTTCCTCAAAAATATCATACTGTGCTTTATAATATATATACTAGTCTAGTTTGTATAATACCATATACTCTTTGATGTACACATTTTGTTACAATTGCTAAGGTGTCATCTCTTTTGGTTATTTATATTTGCTATGTGTACTTTCATTATTGACCTGTACTTTGTAATTTTCTTGTAGTATAATATTTGCTTGTTTTTCATATTGTTGGACCTTTTCTCCCCCAGCCTCTGCTAAAAATGGAGCTGTGTCCAGTCAGACTTTCCTGGTAAACAAATGTTAAATAAATAAATAAATGTAGCTGCAACTCTGGTATGTCCTTAAGAATTATTTCCATATATCCATGGGCCTCCACAATAGGAGATCTAAAGTATTACACTGTGAAGACTCTAGCTTGGCTGTGTCTTTCTTGTAGTCTTTTCTAAAATATCTTATCTCCTGGTTTTGAGTAAGTCATTGCTTCTACAAAAACGTCTTGTACAATGAAAAGTGAAAAATTAGCTAGATAAGATCATTCTGCCATCATCAGTTCAAAAGATCCAATAAGTTCTCCTGTACAACCTTTACATCTCTCAAAGCTGTATGAAAATAGTATCTTGTGATTGATAACAGTCCTTGACAGATATTCAGGATTCCAGTTCCTTCAAACATTTACTGCAATCTGAAATAATACTCTCAATTTAAGAAAACTCAAGGCTTCTTGCAGAATGTGACATGTTCTTATCCCATAAGTAGACCAGTACACTTCATTTTTGTTCCTTCAACTACTGCTCTCTAATATGCATTGCTGCTTCTTCTGATATGTTAGACTGCATTACTGCTCTTTCAAGGGTAGAACTAGTGACTGCGTAAACTTTGACAACACTGCTTCCACTGGATCAGCCATCACTCTGTTTTCTTTTTGGCCAACAATTTGTATAAACAGCAACTGCTAGCAAAAATGGACGTGCATTCAGCCAAATAAAATCAAAAGTTAATGGACACCAAATTTAAAGTTATAAAGCTACAAAACAATGAAAAGATTAACACTGCACTTTTGAAGCAAAAAATAAAGCACAAATAACTGAAAATGGGGATGGGGAGATTAATGCAGGAAATGTTTCATAGCATGGTAGAAGCATGACTTACAATGAGACACCATCTTGGAAAGCCAAGACAAATGACCTTCTAATGGGGAAGGACAGGAAATGCTAAACACAGACAAAAAGTAGGGTTGAAGTTTACAGGAGAGGGCAGAGCTGCAAGTGATGATGAAAGTCCACTCCGAGAATGGATGAGAGATGTCCTGTCCCCCTAACCCTGTGCTCCACTAGTTTCATAATCTTGATTTTCTACAAACTGAGTGCTGCAGTGCTTAAGCTTTTCCTCAGATATTCAGAGTTAAGAGACTTCTCATACTTATGCCTATGTTTACCAATACAACCTGTTTCTAAAAAGAAACAGACTAACCTTGGTCAAGTTTTTGATATGAGGAAGAAAGACGGGCAGCAGAAGTATCACATAACTGCTGCTTCAGTCACAGCAACATCTAAAACATCAGACAGTTCTCTCCAGTGCCTGGTAACATTATTACATTTATGGCAAATTAAATCACTGAAAGCTCTGTGCTTTAATTCCAGACTAAGGAAGCACTTAGTGTGCCTGTTGGTTTGTGGATTTTTTTTAAAGACAAGAATATAAACTAGTGAGGTCCTAACTGCAAATGGGTCAAGACCCTAAAACAAACCATGACAAATTTTTGGCAAATATTGGTAAAAAGTGAAAACATTGACAAATGCAATTTAAGATAAATAAACAAATGAAAATGTCTCATCTAGTAGCAACACTGGAAAATCTTAATAGGTTTTTAAACAAAGGACTGTATCTACTGTGCCTTAACAAAATTTTGTAAAGGAAAATAAAACGTACACGAGGAAACAATGCAATACTACACTGGGGATAAGTGAACATCAAAGGAAATGTGTACTAAGTTTGACAATTCTTCACATCATGAAATACATACTTCAAAATATATTTCATTTTAATTCAAACACCTACTATGTATTATTACTTACAGAATCAGTAAGCTCCAAAGTCTCAGCAAACTCGGGAATTATCTGTAAAGATGGCAGAACAGCAGTACCTTCAGTTATTAAAAGTTTACAGGGCGAGATATGCTGGCTGGATGCATTATGGGACTCCTCCATACTGCAATATGCGCTACTGTGCTCTTCAAGACTGTTTAGCATATTGTCCTTAAGAAAAGCATTACGCCACTTAGCAGTTTTTTCACTTTGCTATATGTACAAAATAAAAAACAAAAAGTTACCAGCGATTGTTTTAACCACTCAAAACATTTGTACAACAAATACATCAACAGAGTAAATTTGTGCTATTAACAGTGAGTAAAGGATGTAAACCACTACCAAGTAATAAGAGGGTGGGGTTAAACTTACTGGTAACCAGAATATAGTTTGCACTTCAGACAAGAGCTAGACCAAAGTAAAGTTACTGGTAAATACTTACGCTAGCAGCAGAGCTTTGATTAGTAGTCACTGTTAAGAACAGCCATGTAAGCAAACTTTCCATAACGTTAGATGTTCAAATGATCACTGAAGCAGTCACCTTGGGTCTATATTATAAATGAAGCTTCAGGTAGTCGAATACCTAAAGCTCAACCTGTAAATAGCGAAAGCTAAAAATCGCGAATGACCACTTCTGTGAATTTTTTAATAGGGAAAAAATGTGCTTGACTGTTACGGGAAATTTGCCCTTTTCTCCAATGTAGAGGGGTCTCGGAGTTGGCATATTTAGTTGGGGGGGTGTGGGGGCACAGCCCCCCACATCGGGGGGGGGTTGGGTTTGAAAGTTTGTTTTTTTTGTTTTGTGGCCAAGCGATTCCTTTCCCTGTGCGGGTGGCCATTCCCAGTTTTGAGCTTTTGCTATTTACGTGTCAATCTTTAGGTATTCAATTACCTGAAGCTTCAAGGTTATAATAAAGACCCAGTCACCTTAACTATACGGGTGACATCCTGCATAGAATATAATAACCGGCTAGCTTCCAAAGCTTCAGAGCACGTTCTACATGCCCAAACTGTCAGGCAGCTCAAGCAAAGCCGCTTAAAACACAGGTTTGGGTGCAAAGTCTTTCAGAGTTCTCATACCAGCTGAGACAGGGAGGTTGAGACCTGAGAGGACTTATCTAGGAGTAAAAATATACATACCATGGCATAATCAAAAAATAAAAAGGGGAATGGAGGGAGGGTGCAGAAGGATAGTGTGGCTACTGCAACAGTGATCACTTGAACATCTACCATTACAGTAGGATTACTTATACAACAGTACTATGTTCAGCATATTGATCACTGGTGCAGTAGCCTAAGTTATATGAGTAGATAACATTTGGGAGGTGGAAGAGGAAGGGTCCAGGAACTTGTAACGCCTCCAAATGCACTCACTCGAGGCAGTCCTTAAAATGGAGAACATTGACATATGTGCAGTGACAGAGACCTGGTTCAAGGCTCCAGAGTGCACCCCTGCATTACCAGGCTATAATTCATACCACACCTTTCGGCCACCTAACCTGGACTGAAACACTAAAGGTGGAGGCGTGTCCATATTCATCAAGGATATCCACTCCTCCAGGCTAGTTGCTCAGCATAATGCATCCAAGATTATCCAGGTGCAACTAACTCTGGGCAAGACCGCAATCCAAATTGTAACTTGCTACAGATCCCCCACCATGCCCTAGGATTCCCACTCCTCATTTCTTGATACACTGGAAAATATTAGGGTACAATCCAATACCCAAATAATGGGCGACTTCAACTACCCCACCATTAACTGGGAAAACTACTCATGAACCAACTGTTTTGCTCAACGTTTGCTGGAATTCATAAATTCCAACGCCTTGGATCAAATTATCCACACTCCCATCAGGGGCAGCAATATCCTAAACGTGGTCATTACCAACATGGTGATCCACACCAGAGGTCAATTCCTCGTTGGTCATATCTGACCACAAGCTAATCAGCCTAGACATCCACATCCCACCCCCACCCCCATTAGGGAAACCACCATAAAAATTTCTCCAAAGTCAACTTCACGCTTCTTAAGACAGACATGGCAAACTTCATGACACCCATGCAGCTGGACAATAGAGGTATGACTGCTGAATCCTACACAAATGCACTTTATAAGCACTTACACGAGTGCATGGATCATGCTATCTCTAACAGAACCAAGATGCTATCTTCCAGAAAAAGGAAGCCAATCTGGTGGTCCCCTGCTATAAACAAACTCTACAACAGAAGAAAGAAACTGTTGCAAAAAAGAGTAAAATCCCATGACTGGACGAACTCCCTGGTCAGCCAAAGTAAGAAGCTGAGATCCCTCAGAAAATTCTCCAAAGCTAGTTATGAAAACAAAATTGCCACTGATTCTAAAGACAATCACAAAGCATTCTATAGCTATGTCAAGAATCCCAATGGCAACACTCAGATCTGCTCTGAGTTACAGCACAATGGCACTAAATATACAGAACCAACTGATATTGCCAACATCCTGGCAGATAGGTTCAGTGCTAACTTTACCCCCCACCTCACCCCCTAAAGGGCCCACCTATATACCGGAAGAATGCTAAAGTTCCTGTAATCACGGCTACACAGGTAAAAACCACTCTCTCCAAAACCAAGAACACAGCATCCATGGGACCTGACAACATCCCAGGCTGCATTCTACATGAACTACAGAATGAACTGGCACCCCACCTAAGAACCATGTTCAATCATAACCTCACCTCAGGCTTTGCGCCCACTGAATGGCAGACGGCGACGTCTATCCCACTCCACAAAGGGGGAGCCACCACGGACCCCTGGAACTACCGCCCCATTAGCCTAACGAGTCAGGTAGCATCTTGGTTCTGTTAGGGATTGCATGACCCATGCACTCGTGTAAGTGCTTATAAAGTGCAATTGTATAGGATTCAGCAGTCGTATCTCCATTGTCCGTTAGCATGGGTGTCGTGAAGTTTGCCACTTCTGTCTTAAGAAGTGTGAAGTTGGCTTTGGAGAAATTTTTTACGGTGGTTTCCCTAATGGGGGTTGGGGGTGGGATGCTGATGTCTAGGTTGATTTGCTTGTGGTCGAATATGACCAACGAGGAATTGACCTCTGGTGTGGAACACCGGTTGCCCATGTTGGTAATGACTAGGTCTAGGATACTGCTGCCCCTAGTGGGGTTGTGGATAAGTTGATCTAAGGCATTGGAATTTATGAATTCCAGAAAACGTTGAGCACAAGAGTTGGTACATAAGTAGTTTTCCCAGTTAATGGTGGGGTACTTGAAATCGCCCATTATTAGTGTGTTAGGTTGTACCCTAATATTTTCCAGTGTATCAAGAATGAGGAGTGGGAATCCTGGGGCATGGTGGGGGATCTGTAGCAAGCTGCAATTTGCATTGCGGTTTTGCCCAGAGTTAGTTGCACTTGGATAATCTGAGATGCATTATTCTGAGCAACTAGCCTGGAGGTGTGGATATCCTTAATGAATATGGACACACCTCCGCCTTTCGTGCTTCGGACCATGTTAGGTGGCCAAAAGGTGTGATATGAATTATAGCCTGGTAATGCAGGGGTGCTCTCTGGAGCCTTGAACCAGGTCTCTGTCACTGCACAGATGTCGATATTCTCCATTTTAAGGAGTGCCTCGAGTGAGTGCATTTTGAGGTTTAGACTTCTAGCATTAAGTAGCAATACCCCCATATTTTGCTTGCTTGTACCTGTTATGGTGGTGAATTTGTAATTTGAATCTTGCCTAAAAAAGGCACTATAGCGGTGGCAAGAGCTTTAGCCAGTATCCGGAATCCCAAAGGCGACAGGTGCAGGCCATCTCTGGCAAAGCATCGTGGTTTGTCGATCAGGTCAACCCAGGCAGACAGATACTGGATCCCCTTAGAATGACACCAGAAGCTTAACCAATTGCTGAAGTCAATCATTTTGTCCTTGTACTGTGGTATTATTCTGGGTGATGGCAGGATACTACTCAGGGCTATGCTGAGAAAGCACTGACCTGCCTGGGCTACAAGATCAGAAAGCTCCTCCATGTCTCTTTTCATGTAGTCCAGGGAGGTACATCTCAGGTCATTCACACCAACATGGACAATGACAGAGTCATATTTGTACTTTGTGTGGAGTGACCTGAGTGTATGCGTTATGTGGCAGATCCTAGCACCTGACAGGCAGCTGACAGTAACTTTCTCCTTGTTTAGCCTGGTGAGTGGAACATCAGTGTGCCTGACTATAGAGTCACCTATGACTAGAGAGTTGGGTACGTTGTTATGCCTTATGGGCTGTGGTTGAGTGGCACACTGAGTTTGTGGGCTATGTGTCATTTGGGTTGTGTTGGAGGGTGGAGGTTGCTTGCGTTTCTGCTTTGGAGGTCCCTGTTGCTTGGGTAGATTTTTTTTTGACAGCCTCCGCGAATGTTGGTGTGTGTTTTGTGTTTCTATGTGCGTGTTTTGGTGGTGTAGGTTTTGAGGGACTATGTAATGAGCGTGGTGTGGTGCAAGTGTTTACCTTCTCCTCTTGACTGTCTCGTCCAGTCTCGGGTGAAGAGAGCTTTGCTTCCAGTTTGGTTATATAAGTGCATCTCTCACAGGTTGTAGTGTTGGGTGGTAGGAGGAGAGGGTTGTCTGTGTACATGAGGCAATTGCTGCATTGCCCCAAGATGCACAGATTTATCAGGAAGACAGGAGAAAACACCGGGAGCTGACCCTTAGACATGCCTGGATAGGTGCTTATTTATTAAGTACTAAAAACTGTTTTCCTCTAGACAAGTGAGGAAAGTTGAGTGCTGTAGTAATTTGTAGCTTATTTAGTGCTTCCAATGAGTTCTGAACAAGTGCTGAGCTCAAAGAAACAGATCTGAGTGCTGAAACTAGAAAAATGGCTAGCTCTAAGGAACAAAATTAATCTAGAAGGCTTCCCTCCAACACAGAAAGGCTTGGGGGCTCAGAAGCTTACAAACAGTCATGGATACAGCAAATCTGTATCTGGACTAGACAACTTATAGGAAAGGCAGGAAACAAGCTTAGAAAATATATAGATATTTTTTTGTAAAGTGGAAAGGAGAAAGAGGAGCAGAAGCTAACTGGGTTGGCCTTTTCAAATGTTCTCCCTGGAATAGGTAGAATGAGGTAATGACACTAGACTGGGAGGATTGTCCCAGATCAAATTTACAGTAGGGTCGGGCAATTGCAAAGCCACCAAGTATAAAAACAGGATACCAAGAGGGAAGGAGAGTGGGAAACAAAAATCAGAACAAACAAACCCAACCAGATGCTTAACAATTGTAGAAAATTCTACTCAATACTTCTCACACAGTGAGTAAAATATAAGTGCTATAAATAACTCAGAAATAAGGAAAAAACAGGATACTTAATGTTATATATCACAGATTAGCTAGCTCAGAGCCCTTCCTCCGGCTTCCTCTGGATTAGCTCAGTGTGGAACGTCAGAAACAGTCACAAGTTAACTTCTTAAGTAACAAAGTTGAAACCTGAAACAACTTTAAAAAAAAGCTTGAAAGAACCAATGAGGTGCTTACTCCAAGGCATAGTCCAGGCAACCCCAGTCAGCCAATGACCACAAACAATTCACTTTCACTGAAATGCTATACTGGCTTTGGCTAAGCTATGATGGTCTGGAACGTGCTCAGACACACAGCCTCTACTAAAACAAACAACTAGGCCCAAAAAACAAGCCTGAATATGGACAATGCTAAACTACCAACACTACTTAGGTAGAAAAAACTGCAGAAATGTTTAAACTTGAAAATGTTGGAACTTATAAACAAAGACATTGGTAATCTCCAAACTCTGGACCCCACCCATTTTAGGTTTGTAAAATACAGATCATGTCTCCTAAACCTGATTGACTTCTTTGAAGGAGTCACCAAAGCCGTAGACGAGGATAAGGTGGTTCACACAGCCTATCTAGATCTCGCCAAGGCTTTTGACACCATCCCCCACTCTGGAATTACAAATAAACTCACTAAACTAGATATAAATCCCTATGTCACAAGATGGGTTGCCAAATGGCTCACTGACAGAACCCACACTGTGAAAGTAGCAGACTCCAAATCTGACTTCAGACCAGTGACAAGTGGAGTACCACAGGGTTCAGTCCTAGGTCCTCTCCTGTTTGATATCTACTTTTCTGAAGTACAGGCTAACACAGAAGGTCTTTGGCGAAGAAAGTTCGCAGATGACTGCAAACTAGGAGCCATAATCAAAACTCCTAACGATGTGGACATCCGATAAAAGGGCCTCACTGAGACAGATGCCTGGTGTCAAAGCCATGGCCTCAAGCTCAATGCCAAAAAGTGCATTGTCATCCTCTTTGGTAAAAACTCTGTACCCATGAGCCATCACATAGGTGGTAGTCTACATAACACCGAAAGTGTGATAAGAGACCTTGGGACACAGGTGGACAGTAGCCTCTCCTTTGCTAATCACATTGCCACAGTAGTCAGGAAATCCTTTTACGTGGCACATCTCATTACAAAAGATTTCTCATCCAGGAAAAAAGAGGTCATTGTTCCCCTCTGCTCGTCACTCATTAGACCCATTATAAAGTACAACGCCCCTTTTAGTATGTACCTCACAAGACATCTACAGCAACTGGAAAGGCCACAGAAATACCTCACAAAAAGGATTACTGGCCTCAAACAGATGCCCTATGCAGACCGTCTCAAAAAACTCCAGCTTTACTCCATCACATATCGCCTACTCAGAGGCGATCTCTGCCTAACATAGAAAGCTATGTCAAACCTAGAGCTGTTGGACATGCTCCACTTAATGAAATTCCAATCCCTCTAAGCTACACGCTCTAGGGACCTAAACCTTGTCACCACAATAAACAGAACATGCTGGAGGGATAGATTCCTGTTCCAGAGACTTCCCATATTCTGGAACAAACTACCTATCTATATCAAACAAAGCTCCTCATTAGCACTCTTCAAGAACAATCTTGATGATTGGATGGAAAATAGTAAATTCACCCCGGGGATCACCTCTGTGGCTCTGCTCGACAGGGGCACAGGAAAATAATTTTCTTGGGTGGTGAAAGCCAGGGTACCTTTTTGGCTAGGCTTATATAGACCTTAGGACCGACAGCCTAGCACCTACCTATGAAACTATAAAAGTATTTACAGAGGACCACGTTGCTGCTTCTACAATACTTCTAGAATCCAACCCATTCCAAAAAGCCACAGGTGAAGCAAAGGTCCTGGTAGAGTGGGCTTTGACCCTGCCTGGAATAGTTATGTGATGGTAAGAATAAAAGGTAATAGCCTAAGACAATCGTTTGGAAATAGTCTGTTTTGACACAGGCTGTTCCTTCTTCTTACCTTCACAAGAAATAAACTGATCCACAGATCTGAAAGATTTTGTTCTGCCAACATAGTACTAGAGTTGTCTGTGGATATTCAAGGTATGAATTACTCCCCCCCCCACACACACACACACACACTTTTGATTCAGGAAAGAAGACAGAGAGATGGATAGTTTGTTTTAAAGTAAGCTTAAATACCACTTTAGGCATAAAAAAGTAATAGATCTCAAATAAATCCTGCTCCTGTGGAAAATGTGATAGGGTTGACTCACCATAAGGGATTGCAAGTCAGATATTCTTCCTGCAAAGGTCAGAGAAATCAGTAAAACAGTGTGACATGTTAAGAACCTCAAGTTCACCAGATAAGCTGGTTCAAATGGCACATGTGTTAGCTTCTCTAACACAAAATTACGATCCCAAGAGGATGCCACTGTTTTTCTTTGACGTCTCCTATGCAAAACCCTTTTCAAAAGCATTTTGACACAAGAATGCACTGAAAAAGGGGGATCCATGGGCAGACATGCTGAAATGGCTGATGAATGAACCTTGATAGAGGAATAAAAAATCAAAAGGATAACTCACACAAGTATTGTAAAACCAGAAAACAACTAGCTTTGAATGGGTGCTGGGTATGTTGTTGGCACCAACTAGAAAACCTTTTCTATTTCTTAATATTTTTTTTCTAGTAGCAGACTTTCTTGCCTCCATTAGTACCTACTGTATGTCCTCAGTAAACAGATGGCTAAAGGGAATTAAGACCCCATCACCCAGGCAGTCAGGTTAAGTTGATTAGGGTTGTGGTTTATCAAAAAACCTTGTTCTTTTGTGAGTAGATCTATTCTGTGGGGAAACATGGGGTAACTGCCCCAGGACATTCCTTAAAAAAAAAAAGGGGGGGGGGGGAATTGGTCAGAAAGTTGTAACAACAATTATTTATTTATTTTATTTTACATTTGTTGACCGGGCTAGTCTAACTGGATACATGTCCATTTTCAGTAGAGGCCCGGAGAGATAAGTTCCTTGCAAAAAATAAAAATTTTTTTTACATACAATTATGTTACAGGTTAATACAGAAATTATCATAGAGGTCTAAATACCTCCCATTTCAAAATTCAGGTACAATACTAAAAATACAGGTCTAATAATATACTATAGTCTGGGAGATAAGGTCTGGGATAGGAGGAAATAATACATTTATATTTACAAAGAACATTAGAAGTTAACCCAGAAAAAACAAAGAGGACAGAAATACTTGACAGTGCCAAAGGCACGTACAATGCAAAAATTACAGAGAGGGCAGAAATACTTTGCAGTGCAGTGGGCAGGTACAGTGCAAATTACAGGTAGAATACAGAAAGTCACAATAAAAGAGGCATATTGTGTAATTATATAAATAAAGAGTTGTCACACTATGAGTAAGCTCAGGGGATGAAAAGAAGGGTAAGGAATAGGAAAAAGGTAATGTGGCAAGTAAGGAAAGTAGAACTAGTTGTAGAAAGTAGTGGGTAGGCAGTGCCTGTTATGAGTAGAAAAAGTAGAGACATGATTAGTCAGGTTTAGTACAGGGGCATAGCCAGTGTGTTCTTAGGAAAAGTTTCAGTCTGTTTTTGAAAAGAGACGTGGAGGAAACTGAGGAAAGTTCACTGGGGAGAAGGTTCCAGGATTTTCCAACAGTTTTACTGAAAAGAGAGTCCCCAGCCCTGTTATTAGATTTAGAGGTGTTTACAAGAAGTTTGTGTGATGAGCGCAAGGATTTCAGATTCTTATAGGGAATGATGAGGGTAGTTAGTACAGGAGTACTGGAAGGTTGGTAAAGTCTTATGGGCAATGGTTAGTTGGTGGAATTTAAGCAGATTCTGAATTTCTAGCCATCCAAGTTGCTTAAGATTATAGCAGTGGTGGGTTCTGAATGGGTTGCCAGTAGCAAACCTGGCAATGTTATTGTAGGAGATTTCTAGTTTGGTGAGGTTATTTTTAGATAAATTAGTAAATATGGGTGAGGCATAGAGGAGTGTAGAGATTAGATGGGTATAAGCAATAGTTATTCTGACTGTTGGTGAAAGGAAGGGTTTGACTCTGTAGAGAGAGCCTAGTTTTTTGTTAACGGTTTTTATAGTATTGTTGATATGGGTGTCAAAGTTAAGATTGTTGTCTATGGTAATACCAAGTAGTTTGGTACTTGGGTCAGGTGATATGGGAGTACCATTAGTGGATGTAACTGAGAAATCTATTGGGACGGTCTTACGAGTAGGATTGAAAAGGAGGAGTTTAGTTTTTTTGGGGTTCAACAGAAGGCAATGTTGTGTAAACCATTGCTCTACTGTATTAAATACTTCTTGGGTAAGGGAGTGAAGTTTAGAAGTGGATGTGGCTGTGCATATAAGTGTAGAATCATCAGCGTATTGAATGCATGTAGCTTGGGGGATTGCTAGATGAAGGTCATTGATAAATATGGAGAAAAGAAGAGGACCTAATATGGACCCTTGAGGGATGCCAATGTTAATGGGCAGGTGGGTAGATAGAGTGTTGTGCCAAAGTACCGCCTGTTGTCTGTTATCTAAATAGGATTGGAACCATTTAATAGTGAGTGTATCTAGTGACAGGGATCTTAGGATATTTATAAGTATTTGGTGATTAACCATATCAAATGCCTTGGACAGATCGATAAATAGTGCTGAGGAAAGCATATTGGCATTTCGGTTTTTGTTAATACAGTCAGTAAAGGAAAGGAGGGCAGTAGTAGTGCTGTGGGAAGGTCTGAAACCATGTTTACAGCTGGAAAGTAAGTTATTTTGGATTAGGTAGTCAAGCAGTTGCTTATGGATGCATTTTTCCATTAGTTTTGCCAAAGGTAAAAGTAGGGCTATGGGACGGTAGTTGGAGAATTCAGTAGAGTTTCCACCTTTATGAAGGGGGATAATATGGGAGACTTTCCAGATGCTTGGGATGTGTCCTTCTCTAATGGTTCTGTTAATCAGAATGGAAATGGGATAGGCGATCGATTTGGCTGATTTCTGTAGATATTCAGCTGGTAATTGGTCTGCTGAAGGAGAGCAAGGTTTAAGTTTTTGGATAAGGGAAAGAATATATGTTGTAGGGACAGGTTGGAAGAGAAATGGAGGGGGTGGAGTTGTGTTAGAGATAAGTAAAGTGAAATTATTAGGTGGCAGGTGACTGGCAAGTGTTTGAATGGCCTCAGTGAAAAAGGTATTAAAGGCATTGTCAGTGTGCATTTGGGTTCTCCTGGTCTGTGCCTTGTGGGTTAGGTGTAATGGATTGACCTGGGTGTAGTAGTTGGTTAATACTTGCCCAGAATATTTGTGGGTTATTATGTTTAGTTTGCTGGAACTGTAAGTAGTAGTTTCTTTTATCAGACAGTATAGCTTTCTTAGTGTCATTGCTCAGTTGTCTAAAGTTTTGATGGTCAGCAGAGTTTTTTGTCATACGCCACTTGGCCCAGTATTTATTTCTGAGGCGGATTTTTTGTTTGGTTTCTTTTGACAGCCATGGGGTAAGATTTAGTTTTGATTCTAATAGAGCGGTTTGGTGCATGGTTATCTAGAATGGTTAGGAATTTGGAATTTAACAGCTTCCTCCAATGGGAGGTGTTTTAAAGGAGACCAACTGCATGCTCTTAGTTCACTTTGAAAGAGATCAGGGTTAAAGTTTTTCTTGGCCCTAATAAACTTGAAAGTGGCTGGAATGGAGACATTGGTCTTATGCCTGATAAGGTAGGCAAGTGGGTGGTCACTAATATCATCAGGGAGGGTTCCAGATTCATATGTGTGGAGATGGTTATTTATAAGAATCCAATCCAAGGTACTTTCTTTCTTATTGGGCTTGGTTGTCCTGGTAGGGGAGGTAATGATTTGAGAGAAACCAAATAGGTTAATGTGGGTGGCAGGGTGGCTGCTGCAACAGCAGTTCCAATCTATATTAAAATCACCTAGGATAATGGTTTCTTGGGGCAGGTTTTGTGATAGCCAGCAGAGGATATCTTCTATGGTGGCATTGTTATTGCCAGGAGGTAGATAGATACAGATAATACAGATGGATTTGAAAGTGTTGTGTTGCAGTTTGGAAATAAGAATTTCAGCAGTAGAATCTACAGGTGGTTTAAGGTCATATGTGGTGATCTGTAGACCTGATTTAAATAGGATAGCAATTCTCCCGTCCTTCTTTGCTACATGGTCAGATCTAAATATATTATATTCGGGTGGGGTGATTTCATTGTCTTTAGTTACAGGTTTTAACCAGGTTTCTGTTAAACAAAGAATGCTGAAAGAGTAGACTTCTAAGAGAGCATGGAGTTGTCAGACTTTATTATTAATGCTACGTATGTTGAGGTGGGCTATGAAGAGAGAGTTTGTTGGATGAGTAAGGGAATGAGTGTTGAATTGATTGGGATTGTGGAGTTGTGTGGTAGGAAGTGTTATTGGGCCAGGATTTGGGTGGATATCTCCATCTTTTAATGAGAGGAGTTGTATTAGAAAGGCTGGAGTTGGGAATCTTCTGTATAGATGTGGAGATTTTCTGGGGTTATGATTGTAGTACCTAATGTGGAGTATTCTATGAAATCTTGATAGTAGATAGCTGGGTGTAGATGTTATGTTTACATGTTTTGAGAGTGCTGGTAGGGAAGAAGAGGTAATTAGCTTATTGGGGTTATGAAGGTGTGGATATAATGAGTGTTCATAGGAGGTAAGTATGTAGGCTAAAAGTAATGGTGGTAGAATAAGTAGTAGAAGTAACAGGTGAAAGTGTAAGTGTGTTCGGATTGATAGTTTATACATTTGGATGGATTATTAGTTAGATGTCTTGTTGTAGGTATGGGTGTATGGTAGTTGTGGATAGGGAAGAACAAAAATTGGAGGGTGTGGTAGGAGAGAATAGGGAGTGGTTAGAGAAGGATGAATGGGGTGTGTGGCCAATAGTAAGGTAGCCTGAGAGTTATGGGAGGAGGAAAGGGTGTGGGAAAGTAGTATAAGAGTAGGACCCCTGGGAGTGGGTGGGAAATGGGGGTAGGGAGAGGGTTGAAACAGGTAGTAAAGCAGCTGGAGAAGAAACAATCAGCAGAGCTGGATACTGAAGGTAAGTTAGATAAGTCAGGAGTGGGTAAGAGCAGAGATAAGTAAGGGGTCTGTGATGGAATAGGTAGTTGTAGACAGTAGTAGTAAAGGATGAGGACAGAGTATTAAGAGGAGGTCTAGGAGTTCAGAAATGTTAAGGTAAGGAAACAAGAGAACAGATGGTAAAGCAGGAGGTGAAGGCTGGGATAAGGGTGCCACCTAGTGGCTGGGTCTTCTATTGCAGGCGAGTTTGAGAGGGAGCTAGCTGGTTATAGAACTGGGAGGGGGTGACTGCAAGTAAGCGGGGTTACTGCGAAGTTAGGAGTTAAGTGGGTAATAGTGTAGTTAAAAGAGGGAGGTAGAGACTGCTGGCTGTCCTGGCTTAAAGCATGCTTTTGAACCCCTAAAGCTTTAGTACAATGGTTTACAATTTTACTGGCAGGATATAGAGACCAACATACTTTCTTGTTTTGTTGAGACAGGATGCAGGAAATTTAGGCTGTGAGATGCAACTGCAGGGATTTGGATAGGGTCCTTTCCACAAGATAGGCTGGTTTCTAGAGACTAGTGCAGGAATAGCACAGGAAGAGTATGGTATTTCTTGTTTTCTTGAGACAGGATGCAGGGAATTTAGGCTGTGAGATGCAACTGCAGGGATTTGGATAGGGTCCTTTCCACAAGATAGGTTGGTTTCTAGAGACTAGTGCAGGAATAGCACAGGAAGAGTATGGTACGAGGCAAAAGACGCTGGGACAGGAGCGGACAGCAGTCATGGTTTTTCCAAGTTATTAAAGATTATCTTAGAGAATTACGTCTGAATCTTCAGAAGTACCCCAGATATTATTGAAAAGGGTGGAAAAGTATACAGGTACATTCCTGTCCAAGTAAAGAAAAAGGCGTCAGTCTTCCACACCTTCTTACATGGAGGCCTGGAGCAGAATGTTACCAGCTGTTTGTGCAGAGAGGAGGCAAAGAGGTCTGCTTGAGGAACTCCCCACAGATAAATGAAATTTTGGAAGATCCCTCATCTAGTTTCCATTCAGGAGGGTCTGCCTTTGTCTTGCTCAGCTTGTCTGTCATGCAGTTTTATACTGACAGGATGCAGGATGTCTGTAGAGTAAGACTGTGCTGTGAAGCAATATCCCAAGCTAACATGGCTAGTCTGCAAAGGAGGTAAGACCTGGTTCTCCCTTACTTCTTGATGTACCACATGACTGTGATATTGTCCATAACAACTTGAAGGGGTCCAGGAGACCAAAGATGATTCAGATAGTTGATTGCCTTGATCAGAGCAGGCATCTCTTTTACAATTATGTGCTTGCATCTGTCCTTGGTGTCCCAAACACCTTGCACTTTCAGCTCAAGCTCCTCCCCTTATCCATAACCCTCTCCCAAACCCCAGATTACCTCAGACAGAGTTTGCCCCACTGGATATCAACATATAGAAAGGAAACAATTATATGAATGTCTAGAAACCTGACAGGATAGGTATGTGGAGCTAAGAGAGGGAAAGACCAAAAGGGAAATACCTCCAGGTCATACCAAGAGACTGTATGAATAGCTTCTTTCAGTGGAAGGGAGAAGGAAGGAGAGTAAGTTGAGGAAAGATGAAAATAGACAACACAGATGCACCATTATGGTGAGTACATGACTTTTGTATCTGATGATGCCTTTTTCATCCATTCCTCAACCTTTGGTAAAGAATCCCCAGCTAGTATCAACCCAGGGTGGTCTTATGGAGGATATTACAGAGTACAACCGAACCAAACACAGCCCTGTTCCTAGAAAGTTATGTCTAACTTGTAATGAGCAATAAAGGTATAAGTATTGGACCAAGTAGCAGCAGTACAAATGTCATCTATAGAAGCTCTGGATAAGAAAGAGGAAGAAATTGAGACAGACCTTCTGAAATGAGTTTGTGGTGATCTTGGCAAAGACAAACCCTTCTGTTTATAAGCACACGAAATACATTTACTAAGCCATCATGCTAATATAACTTTAGACACAGATTGTCCCAACTTAGTTTTTGAAAATTAAATAAACAATTGGCCCGATTTCCTGAAAGCTTTTGTTCTCTGAAGATAAAATCTCAGCTGTCTGGTGTACATCCAATAAATGAAGCATATATTATTCTTTATTGTAGAATTTTGGGAAGAAGACTGATAACTTAATGCATTGATTAAGGGCGAAATTAGAAGCTACCTTTGGAAAAAGGGATGGGTTGGTGCGAAGGGAAATCCTGTCTTTATGAAAAATTATATAAGTTGGCTGGCAAGATAAAGCCTGAACTTCATAAGCTCTTCTAGCAGATGTAATTGGCAAGTAAAAAAATGGGTTTCCAGGACAAAAAAATTAGACTAGGTTTTGCTGCATGTTCAAAAGAAGACAGAGTTAAGGCCTGGAGAAGAATCTTCAAATTCCAAGGAGGGCTAGGATCCCTGATAAGTGCCCTGAGCAAAAAAGTACCTTTAAGGACGGCCTTGCATAACCTAAGGGAAGCCAATGACAAATTGGCTTTGCCTTTATGAAAACTACAGATTGTAGCCAGATGTACTTTGAATGTAGAGAAACTTCCACCATTACAAAATGGAATCCAGGAATTCTAAAACAGCTGGAATGTGCATTAAAAATTGGTCTAGAGTTTTCTGGTTAGCCCAGATAGAGAATCATTTCCATATGCTCTCATCTTCCTAATGGAGACATTTTGTGAAGTAAAGATGTGTAAGATCTGGGAAGATGGCCAGAGCTGTCTAGCCTTCATCAGAAGTGGAGAAACCGTACTGTCAACCTGAGGGCTTGTATGCCCGGGTGAGATAGCCGGGAGTGGTTGAGTCAGAAGATCTGGAAAAGGATCCAGAACACAAAGAGGGCATAGGAATGGGAACCACACTTGTCGAGGTCAGAATGGGACAATGAGTATCACCTTACTCTTCTGTTGATGAGCTTTCTGTAAATACTTTGATCTGAGAGGTGTGGAAGGGTAAGTGTAAAGGAGTGTAGGGGCCCAGTCGTGAATCAAAGTGTCTTTAAGTGAGTCCCCCTTGGTGGGAGGGGGGGGTTAGGGGAAAAATCCTGCTGTATTTGGAATTGTGGACAGAGGTGAACAGGCTGCAGCATGGTTAGCCCTACTGGCAAAATATCTGTTCTGCTATTAAAGGATTCAGAGACCACTCGTGCGGCATAAGAATAGATCTGATCAGTCTGTCTGTTGAAACGCTGGACTTCTCTGGAATGTGCTTTGCTAAAAGAAAGAGGTTGGAAGAGATAACCCACTGCCAAACTCTCATTGCCTCCTGACACAAGGGGTAAAGGTGGGTTCCTCGCTGTTTGTTGATGTACCAGACCACTGACATATTGTCAGTCAGTGTAGCGATCGTCCCTTGAAGACGGATGTCTTGAAATGCCAGCAATGCTATAAGGACTGCCCTCAACTCTAGGACATTTATGCCAAGGTTGGCCTCTAAGGGGATCATGTGCTTTGGACTGTCTGTCCCAGGTAATGCCCTGTCCACCCTAACATGAAAGCATTCATGGTTACCATGGCCTTCAACAATGGGAGAACAAAGGAGCGGCCCTGAGAAACACCTGATGTGTGGATCCACAGGATACATGCTATCAGCAGATCTTTATGATTTGAATGGAAGATATCATGAAATGTCGATTCACAGACCACTGAACTGCTACAGTTCATTGCTGTACTCTCATGTAGTATCTCGCTAAGGTATGAAGAGTTATGGAGGCTGCCAGTGACCCCAGAAGCTGAAAGACCGGCCTGGCTGGTGGTGACTGAAGAGATAGTAGATTTTTAACCTGAAACTGTAATTTGGACAATCTGGACTGAGGAAGCTAAGCTACTTGAGAAATGGCATCCAGATCAGCCCCTATGAACTCCAGGGTTTGGGTGGGAAGGAGGTGAAATTTGTTGCAGTTGACTGCGATGCCCAGGTTTAGACATAAATGGAACAGGTAGTCCCTGGTGCGTGTCAGTAGATGCCTTCTGGGAAAAATGAGGAGCCAGTCATTAAGCTATGGAAACACTTGGAATCCCAGCAGTCTCAGGTGAGCTACAACCACCACCATGCATTTAGTGAGCACTGGGGAGGGGGCTAGACCAAAGGACAGGACTCTAAACTGAAAGTGACTGGCTCCCAGCTAGAAGAAAAGGTATCTCCTGGATTGTCTTGTCTACTTTTAAGTGATAGTACGTACTCTGGAGATCTATCAAGCACATCCGATCGTCCTTCCTCAAAACAGGGAGAATGGACTGAATTGTGACCATTCGGAACTTGGAGTTTTTGAAAAATTGGTTTAAGTGGCTTAGGTCCAACACTGACCTGAGGTTCCCCATCTTCTTTGGCACCAAAAAGAATTTCAAATAAGTTCTGAATCCATGTTGGTCTGGTGAGACCTCTTGGATAACTCTTTCTTAGTAGCTTTTCTATCCCTGAGGCTGCTTCTTCCTCTGATGGAGGAGGTACATCAGGAATTTTTCTTGGATGAATGGGTGGGGGATGGGAAAGGGAATATAGTCACCTCTGGTAATTATTCCCTGCACCCAGGCATCTTTGGTGATAAGATGTCCAGGCTTCTAGGTGCAGTGATAAGTGCCCCTTAACTACCTCCAGAATGCAGCAGTCAGGCAACCATTAAGGGGCACTGGAAAAGCTTTTTCAGTAAAGGGGTGTTTGAAGCCTTTGCTTTGTGGGCCTCCCCTGCCATGTAGGCTAAGTCTACCATTAGAGTCCGCTCTGACGCAAGGGGATCTCTATCTCTACAGGAGTCATGAGAGAACCCTTGTGATGTCCAGAACCTCATCTTTCGACTCCCCCCTTTCTGGTTTCTTGAGAAGTTCTCCTAAGGGGTAGAAAAACATATCCCTGTGGCAGATAGGGTTTTCCCATCCTCTTCACTCCTGGAGGAGGTCTTTTTAACTATGGGTCCAAATAAGGCAGATCCATCAAAGCATACATTTGATGAAGGGTCTCATGGAGGGCTCCACAAAGTTGCAGAGGTGCATCTAGGCATGCCTCCTAGTAGTAATGCCTGAACCCATCACTCTCGCAATATCTTCCACAGCATGTGAAATCAGATGCATAAAGGCATTTATCAGGGACTGAAGGGTGGTCAGTTGAGAAGAAATGGTCTTTTTACCCCCCCCCCCGCCATCATGGACCCTTCCGAGGGATATGGCAATCTCCTTCTTCAAATCTCTCTGAAACCTTGTGAAATGTGCCAGGTAATTAAGCAGCCGCACAGCAAATGTCGGTGAAGTAAAAATTCACTTCCCAAATCTTTCCAGTGCCTTAGAGTCTCTGTTAGCAGGGTGTACAGAAGCACTTTCCTCAGCCAGTTCCTTTTTGGTGGCTGTGGCAACAATTATGGCATCAACTGGGGACCCCTCCACCAATGGGTATGGGGTCCTTCGGTGCAACTAAGTACTTGGCTTCTTAGGAGTGGGTCTGTCATATATGGATCCTTCTATGCCCAATGGGAAATGAGATCCACCATTTCATCTGATGGGAATACCACCCAGGACATATTTGAGCTGGTTGTAAAAGGCTCAAGAAACACTGACTCCTCCTGGGAAGGGGCTTCAGAAGACCAACCACCTTTCTGTCTCAAAAGTTTGAGAGTTCCTCTGAATGAAACATTCTTAGGGGTGACCTGGGGGACCCCCTTCAACGAAGTCAATGTCTTCTGTTAAAAACTCCTGTGGGGAATCAATGTGCCTCCTCTTGTGCTTATGCTTCTGGGGAGCTGCCTCATGAGGATGATTTGAGGAGAACCTGGAAGTGTTTGGGGAGTCCTGTAAACGGACGATCTCAAAAGCTAGAATGGACTGGCTGCCCCAATGAGACAGAATGAGACTCAGGACCCAGTGCAGACAGCTGTGGGTGAAGGGTGAGGATGTCCTGTCCCCAGTTATGTAGGGAGCTCTCTCCGCTGCCTCAAAGGCAGAAACCAATGGTGACCCCAGGACCACCCAGTAGGAGCCAAAGCTACCTGCCTGAAGAAGTCCAACATTTCCTCATGACTCAGCACCTTCTTATGACCATGCCTTGATGCAGACGTCAGAGCTGAGCTATCTAACACTAAGGTCCAAGGGGAAGGGATGGCTCTGGAAACCTTGGATTCTAACCCCCACCTCTGGACCTGGCGCTGAAGCTATGGCCCCAAGATCCCTCCAGCTCCATCAAAATCAGTGACAGATGGGTCAGATAAGATGTCAGAGTCAATGAAGACCATACCTCCTCATCAGACCCAAACAATCCTGGGATTCTCAGATCCAGTACCTCCGAAGCAGAGAGAAGGACTGGAGTTGGAGTGAGTAAAAGTGTTTGGGCTGATCCAAAGCTTACTACTCCAATGGGGGAAGGAGACAGGAGGACTCCCAACTGAATCTGAGTCCTAAGAAATGTTTTCCAGTCCACATCTGCTTCTGGCAGACCTGAAAAATGAGGAGGTAGACTGAGGTCTCAACATCCTATGTGGAGTCTCGTGCAAAGAAGGGGAGTGTAGTCTGGATGAAATTGGCTCCAGTGAGAACCAAGGGTGTCGAAGGGGGGATGACTCAGGAGCTGAAGTTTTCGGATCCAAAGCTGGAATGGAGTGACGACAGCAGTTAGGGGAGCACTTCCTTGACTACCTTGGTTTATATTTGTCCATCTCTCTTTTTTCACCTTGAGATTTCTCTTCCAGTTTCTTGAGCAGAGGGAGAATCTCCAAATATGAAAGAAAACGGCAACAGACCCTTAAGAACTAATCTGTTGCTGTGCTCAACCAAGTCTCTATGGTTGAAGTCAGAACAAATTTCACACTCCACTGCTAGATGAGTGGCCCCAAGACGGTGGACGCACTTTGAGTGGACATCCAAGTTAGACATCTTGTTCCCAACAAGATGAACATTGTTTGAAACATGTAGGTTTGTCAGACATCTTAAAAGATAGCTACCGGTCCTAATCAGCAAGGAAAAACCATCTAGAAACAAATAGGAGAGAAAAAAATCTAGAAAAGTAGAAATATCAGCAATGGTAATAAATTCCCAACAAAGGGAAAGGAACTACCAAAAATGGTAGAAAAGACGACTAAAAACTACTAGAAAAGAAGGGGATAAGATGAGAGGCTGGGAAGGGAGCAGCACTACAGTATACAAAATAAAGGATACAAAATTCTCTAAGATGTAGCTTTTTTTAAATGATAACTGGGGAAGATAGGAGAGGCAGAAAAGGATGCCAAAATCTAGAAAAAGAGAAACTAAGCCAACAAAAAGTGAGGGACTTATCTCCAAAAACACTTGAGCTCCGTCAACCACATCTGATCATTATGGCGGCAAATGAGATCAAGGAGAGTAATATGGGTAAGGGGAGGAGCTTGAGTTCTGGATCCAAAGTTCAAGAAAATGTCTAAAGTTGGAGCTGATTCCCAAAGGTTGAGGAAAGGACAAAAAACACATCAGATCTGTAGCTAGACACTTTGTGAACATTCTTTGTGCAGTTGATAGTCCAAAGGGTAAGAAAAAGAATTGATAAAGTGATCGAGACATACAAGTCTGGATGAACAGGGATGTAATGACGACTATCTTTTAAATCTAGTGTTACCTTGAAACTTAAATTAGGAAGTAGGGATAACAGGCTGTGAAGGGAAATCATTTTGAACTTGAGCGCTACCACAAATTGGTTTAGGAAAAAAAGACTCAGAACAGGTCTCCAAGCATTTTCTTTCTTTTCTTCCAAAAACCTTAAAAAAATCTTTCCCAAAATGGGAAAGAGGAACTGGCTCTATCACTTCCTGAGACAACATATGTTGAAAGAAAGAGGGGAAACAAGAGAGTCTGGTGGATGAGGAAATACCCCTAAATTGGAAGAATTTCCTGTCACAACCATCTGTAACCTTGATGAATGATTTTTAGAACCCCTTTGTCTGAAACTGTCTGTTGCCAGTTTGGGGGGGGGGGGGGAGATAAGTTCCCTTAAACAATCATTCTGACTTGCTGGCCTGACCATAGTTTCAAAGGATTCCTGTATTCTTTTTGGAACTCCCTTGTCATTTCTCCTTAAACATCTGTTTAACAGCATTTTTCTGAGAGTGTCTACCTTGTTTCTTGCCAAAAAGGGATGAGGGGTTACAGAATCCCTTAGAAAAGTTGGAAAAGGAGGGCTGAAAATCTGAGAGAGACCCTTTAACAGCTTACCCCCTCTCATCACACATTTTGATAACCTCTGCAGCACAGAGAACAAAAACTACATCTCTATCCAATACATAATTTAAAATCGTATTTTTCACATCATCGGGGAGGTTCTAACAACATAGCCAGGCAAACCTACTCAGAACAGTACCAGTGGCCATAGTCCTGGAGAAGTATTAACAGAGTCATAAAAACACTTTAAACAATGAGCTGTGACATGTAAAATTGGAAGAAATTAAAACATTTAAAGCAGACTTTTCCTCACAAGAAGAAACTGCAGACAAAACATCCCTCATACTTTCACAATTAGCCAGAATAAACTTTAAAAAGTGAGCCTTTCTGTTCAAAACTCTGAAAGCCAAAAGTGCAGAAGCATACTCTCCCCCCCCCCCCCCCCATGTTTCTCAATCATTTTTCTGTCCTTGTCAGAAAGTTTAAGACTGGAAATAAGTAAATGTTTAGCAGTAGTAGGATTAACTAAAGCCATGACTGCAGGGCCAGGTTTGGGGGTGAATGTATAAAAACTTAAAAGACTGAGGAAGTTTATACAATCTGCTGTTTTAGCAGCAGTTGACTATCAGGAAAATTGCAGGCAGTGACATATATTCTCCAAAGATGACAACACTGGAGCAATAGGTGAAGGCTTTGGAAGTTCCATTTGTAAAAGCTCATGGGACTTTCTGAAGGACTGGGAAACCTCAGTGAAAACCGGCACATACTGGAAATAGTCTCAGAGGAGGAGAAAGCCCCTCAGGAATAATCAGATACTCCACTTTCCTCTGAATCAGAAATCTGAGGAGAAAACGCTGCATCTCTCTCTCTCTTCACCTTCCTACCCAGATTCAGGATCTTGAATCCCTTCAGGAAAATGATACTTTTACCAGAGACCACCTTATAAGAAGCATTAATAGCCTGAAATACACCCTGAGCCAGATCCAGTACACTACTCCTGTCTAGAGAAACACAAGGAGAAATGGATACATGCTTAGTTTTCAGTTTCTTTTTGACAGGAGAAATGGGCCAACAAAGTTGTTAATGGCAACAGCAACTACCCTAAGGTTGAGCATGGCATTCTGTCTAAACGGGGAAGCTTTCCCTGTTCCTCCTCCAAGGGCCAAAAAGTATGGCACTTCCTTGCCCACTGAGGGAACCCCAACAACTACAGAGGTTACGTGCTAACTTCTGGCAACAGTGACTGTAGGTGCTACACCAGTAGGATTCGAGGTAAAAGATTAGTGGTCGGAGGAACCAGCTTTGCCACAGCAGACTCACCCATTTAAGGCTAAGACACATTTGTTAGCCTGCTATGATGGCAAAGGCTGTTGCTTAATTTTTTTAATTTTTTTTCTTTTTAGGTCTGGAAGAAGGAGTGGCTGAGGGACCAACAGTTTGCTCCATGGTTAAGCCAAAAATGGTGCCTCTTTCCCTGCTGAAAATAAGCAGCATAAATTGGTAAAAATATAATGATGGCGAAAGTCACTTTTTTCACAAAAACTACTTTAATACACTTTGCCAGCCCCAAAACAAAATAAACACAATTTCTCCACAGAAAATGGTTTACAACAATTTTAACTACTTTTAAATTGAAAAGAAAATAGTGCACTCCTGTTTAAAAGTACAGTCAAGTCTCGAGACAGTCCATTTAAAACACAAACTCTTAGATTAAAAGCAACTTTCCTAAACAGGACAGTACATTTAAACAATATATTTTAAATGAGGAAGATTTTTCACAGCAAAGGAACAGCACAAGCCGACCATCAATCCTCGAAAGCCAGCACAAGAGCACGCTCTTTGGAGTCAGGAAAGCTGTAAAGGGTGTCCAAATCTGAGTTATTAGGCAGCTCAGACTGAGCTGCCTAACTGGTGCATCGTTTCCTAAGCTTTGGAAGCTAGCCAGCTGTTATATCCTTGGCAGGATATAAACCATATAGTTAAAGCTACTGCAGCAGTGATCAATATGATGAACATCAGTAAAGCACAGTTTTTTTGGTTTTATTTCATTCATCCATTATCTTCCCATTCAACTTCATAGACAACAGCTTCATTCTCCCTACACAATCTTACACTGGTCTATACCTGCACTGTATAGCACTTTGGAAGCTAAGTTAGGCAGTAACATAAGGACAGATTACTCATGCAGTTTCCTTAGGGATTGTATCTCTGGTATGTAATACACCAATTAATAACAAGATAATAAGCAATAAAATCAGAGTGAGATAAACATAACTACTTTCACTCCCTCCACTTGGTGGGCAATTTTTTTGTTGCTAAAGCCACTTGGTGGGTAATTTTTTTGTTGCTGAGACCACTACTCAAGGCTCTACTTTTATATTAAATATGTTTCCCGCAACTGTACCATTGGGCCAATATAACAGTAAATCCAGGACTGAGTCCAAAAAAGGTCCTTAGAAATCACCACTAGGAGGGGTAAAGTGTAATAGAAGGGGGAATCCCCTATAATTTAGTTTATTTTTGATGAGCTATTTCCTGTCAACATGAAAAATGCCAATATGGTTAGTGCAAGGGTAAAAAGTTACTGAGCGGAACTTGAAATCTGTGTCTAACATAGATGAGTGCAGATAAAGGCTCAGCAGATTCTTAGCAAAAATAATGCAAAGGTGTTCAGTTTTAATGGGTCAGTGGCTATAGTTTAATAGACACATTTAGTTAAAAATATAGAAGAATAAAATTTCTTGTATTCGGGGAGCCTGGCTCTCTGTTCTCTGCAATAAACAAGACTACTCTCTCCAGCTGCACTGCATTATCTTAAGTTATTTTGTATCTTAACAGTTTGGGGCCATGAACTCTCAGATCTTTTGAGCTGTTTGTGGATTACCACAGCAGAAATCACCTCTGGACCCATTCTTGATAGATTTTCTGTCTGGTGAATTTTTTGGTGTGCCAATGTAGAACTGTTTTTTCACCTTCAGAGTTTGGAGTCTCTACATGTAAGCGTTTACCAATAATCTCTGTAACAGGTACAATTGTATGAGAGCAGGTTAAACTGTATGTGAGCAGGGAAATTGGATGTGATGGCTAATTAAATAAAGAACAAAGATAAACCCCCGGATTCAGCAAGCCTTGCACGGTGTGCAGGACTAGTGCAGGAGCAGGCAATATGTCTGCCGTGCGATCCAGGAATAAGCTGTAGGGACGGGCACGAGCGCTCCTGCACTAGTCCTGCACGGACTCAGCCCCTGTATGCAAACTACCCCATTTGCAGGAGAAATCCATGCAAATGAGGTGAATTTGCGATCCAGGAAGCTGGAAGCCAGCCATGCAGGACTAGTGTAATCTGCAGAAATGTACTCCGCCAGTAACGTAGTACATTTCTGCAATCTACAAAACGGAGCCATGACAGCTCCAAATACAGGGTGGATATTATGTAGAAAGCATGCCAATGGCTAAATATAAGGCAATTGGCATGGTAAACAGTTGCAAAAAAAAAAAAAAATCAACTTTTATTTTTTTTTAGCTGATCTCGGCTGTTTAAGCGTAAGAGAGCGGCACGCAAATGGGATCGGGCGAAAAATAAGAAAAAGAAAAAAAAAACTAAAATAAGCATTCTAACCAAAATCACTATTTTGCCATTATACTCAATGGCAGGCAGAAGACAACATGGCCAGTGAATAGCGGTTGCTAAGGGGGGAGGCTCAGTGTGGGACCTGTAACTATGCATCAGCAGGCAATCCTATGCAAATGAGGGGAATCATACTGAATCCCAGATATCCCCTGCATGCTAGTTAGCACCCAACAGTGCAAGACCAGGAACAGCTTGATGCAAGCCTAGGAGTTAGCTGACATCATAGGGGGTGTGTCAGGCATACTGTAAGTGGATTGGAGCCCTGTGGCTCGGGTTTGCCCTTAGCTAAGCAGAGCTAAGCAAGGGGGTGTGTCAGACTGCCTAGCACCCTTTACATTGCCTAAGTTGGAGTGCGTGCCGCGCACCTGCTTTTAAAGGGAAAAAAAAGTAAACCAGGAAATAGCAGCTCTGTGCACATTTGAGGACTGTGTTTACCCGGCGCGCCCCCGGGCTTAAACAGGAAGGTAATGGGAAGGGAAAACAGCAGTAGGAAGGTAATCTAGAAGAACTAGCATAGCTGGCAGGTGAAATGCATCAGAATCAGCCAATTACACAGGCAGCAGACCAGCCCAGCCGAGAACACTACTATAAACTATGCAAACACCTTTCCCTCTATTTTTTCCAACATACTCTACACCACCAGTGTATACAAGTGGGGAACTTTTAACAAATAAAAACAAAATGATAGAGGCTGCAATAGCTATCATACAACATGTGGAAGAGGCTGAGGGTGGTGAGGATGTGAATGCTGTCAACCACACCACAGCGAGGAGATGGAAAAGAGTGTACAGTCTCAGGGTAACCTACCAGGGGCTACATGAGCTGGAGATAGTGGAGTGCTATAGGGTGGACAGGGACCTCCTACAGCAAATTGTTGAGCTGTGCTGGCTACGCCTCACATACAGAACTAACAGAGGGGAACCTATCCCAGCGGATACCAAGGTATGTGTAAGGCCTAAGAATACTAGCTACAGGTACCTTCCAAAGGCCAACTGGGGATATCATGGGGATTTCACAAGCATCAGCATCCAGGGTACTCCACCAGTTCTTGGATGCCTTGTCAGCACATGCCGGTGAGTACGTATATTTCCCCAACACCCGTGAGGTGTTGGCCAGCAATATGCATCTGTTCCACCAAATAGCAGAATACCCTGAGGTAGTGGGTGCTATAGACTGCATGCACATACGCATCAAAGTACCACCTGGTGAGCGAGGTAGGGTCTACATCAACTGCAAGGGGTTCCCCTCCATCAATTGCCAGGTCATGTGCGATGCCCAGGGCATAATAATGAATGTGTGCGCTGGCTGGCCCGGAAGCTATCACGATTCCCACATCTGACGCAGCTGTACCAGAGATTTGTCAATGGGGGCATCCCTTACAGTCACCTAGAGGGGGATGCTGGGTACGCACTGGAGCCGTGGCTGATGACACCCATCAGAAATGCACACACACCCAAACAAGAACTCCATAATGAGGCACACTCACAGACCAGAATGATAATAGAGCATGTGTTTGGGATGCTCAAGTCACAGTTCCGGTGTCTGGACACATTCAGTGAAGCCTTGCAGTACTCACCAGCTACATGTACTCAAACTGTCATCGTATGTGCCATGCTACACAATATGATCCTGTGGAAACAGCTGTAGCAGGAACAGCACTGGGCAGGACCACACAGCCCCCCACCATTGCCAAGGCCTGCAGCGGCATAGAGTGACTCGAAGGAGGAACAACCTGAGCCTGCCCCAGTAGGCAGAAAGAGGCGTGCCCAGTATGCCCCGGCCTTGGAAAAGCATAGCACATACACTGACACAGGAGGGACCCAGGGAATGACACCTCTCTCTCTGACTCACACATACAGTAAAAGGGATTCCAAACATGACACTACCTGTGCTCAACCATGTGTAGGGAGTGTACTATGTGCATCTGACATAGGCAGCCCCTCAGCACCACCCTCAAAACTGGACCACCCACAAGGTAAGTCACTCAACTTACCATTTGCTGAATGGAGTATGTGTTGCTATCTATATCTATGGTATGGATGTGAGCATGCAAGGGAATTGGGTGGCTGACTGGGATGCCAGCAGATAATAGACACCTATAGTGGCAGCATGAAATTGGTAACAAATACGGGTGTCACCATAGTAGCCAGTACTACACATGGTGACAAAACCCACTGCAGGAAATGTGCTGGGCCACGTTTATTTCTATTTATTTGTTGACATTTGTTGGTCCAGCTGGGTTTTTGGCCCATTTTCAGTGGAGACCCGAGGAGAAAAGCTCCAATACACATATATACAGACATAAAAAGGTAACAATTTCAATTGACATATGATGAGATATGAGTCCAGATGACACACACATGCCAGTCAGGGAGGTTCACATACCCAACAACAGTCAGAGCTAGCAGGACAGGTGTAGACAAACATAAACAAAGGCTGTGCTAAGGCCACTGAATGATGCCTATGGGTAACCCCCCCCCCCCGGCATACACTGACAGACTACATCAGGTCAGGCAATGGGATGTTAGTTCTGAAGGGTAGGAAGTCAGAAACTAATATGTAGGTCAATCAAACATAAGACCTGTAGTACACTGGCATGCCTCTAGTCAGCATGATAGGTCAGAAAACAGAATGAAATGGAGTACCTGACATACGAGTACAGTCACAGCAAATGTATACAAGTGTCAGGTGTGCCCCCCACCAACCCTGTGTAGCAATGTAGAAACAACCAGGTGTGCCCCCCCCATAGCATATACAGACATGTAACAGTCAGGTGTGCCTCCCCCAATCCTGTGTAGCAATGTAGAAAAAGTCAGGTGTGCCCCCCCATATCCTATGTAGACAGTAGTAATAGTCAGGTGTGCCCCCCAATCCTATTTAGAAATGTGGTAACAGTCAGGTGTGCCCCTCCCAATCCTGTGTAGCAATGTAGAAACAGTCAGGTGTGCCCCCCATGTCCTATGCAGACATGTAGCAACAGTCAGGTGTGCCCCCCATGTCCTATGTAGAAATGTAGTAACATGTATTTGTAGTTATAATACCAGTGGAGCACAGATGCCCAGAGGTGGCCAAGGTAGCAGGATAGATTGTAGCATTTGTACAATATGCAGGTATGTGTGTGTTAGGTTGGTGCGTGTTTCACATTGTATGAGAGTGGTCAGTATGTCTGCATGTTGAGGTATGACCTGGTGGCCATTGCCTACTACTGCTGATGACAGGGCCAATTCCTCACAACTGCAGTGCCAAAGACAATTCCCACCAGTATAACATGCTAGCAGTAAGCCATTGTAAATGTATGGTGGTAATATGTGTCACCATCTGAAAGAATGACATGGCCTGACTGTTGGGCTAGACATACAAGCAGTACACAGGGGAAAGTAACCGAGACATACAGTATATAATGTGTAACTGTGAAATGGACACACCTTTGGAATTGTACATACAAGTATGCATCACATTATCTGGGCCTGTAGTAGGGAATACTGGTGTCGCCTGCCCAAACACTTGCAGATCACAAAGCTGATAGGACTGATGTACTGGGTAACAGCTGATGCACCTGCACATGCCAGCATAACTGGAATGCCCCACGCATATCTGTGAGTCAGATGCAAGTAGTGTCCATAGCACACATGCACCCAGCTCGCCAACCACCACCCACAGGTACCTCTCTGGTCGCAACCCTGCTGTTGGGAATGGGTACAATATGATCTCCACCTGTATATGGCAATAGCGAAAGAATGCAGCATGCAATGCAGGTGTCCATGCAGACTATGTGGTGTAAGTGCTAGCTCTGCAACATGACTGTACAAGACAATAGTCATCTAGAAGCTGTATGCACGTACCAGCGGAACCTAACCCTGCGTGTGCCTGCATGTGATGTGTCAACCTCTAGATGAATGGGTTATGGCCCATGCACACACACTGCCCTCCTCATAGCCCTACTATGACAAGCCTGCTGATGTCATCCACCTTGAAATACACCTTTGGGAATGGAGTAGTCCAGTAATCTCTGTGGCGCATCCTAAAACTGTGTAATGCTGTAGTGTGATAAACTAGTGAGGTAGGAGTTCTAATCCCAGACATGGCAAGTGTGTTTGTGTGTGTGTGTGTGTGTGTGTGTGTAGGGAGCAATGCTTTTTAGGCTAGTCACACTCACTGCCATTCAAATGCCCTACTTTGGCAAAGCTGCTAATGTCATTCACTGTGAAATACACCTTTGGGAAAGGTGTAGCCCAGTAACCTCAGTAGCGTGTCCTATAACTGTGTAATGCTGTAGTGTGATAAACTAATTAGGTAGGAACTCTAATCCCAGACATGGCAACAGTGTGTGTGTGTGTTTGTGTGTGCGTGTCTCCGTCTGTGTAGGAAGCAATGCTTTTTAGGCTAGTCACACTCACTACAATTCAAATGCCCCACTTTGGCAAGGCTGCTGATGTCATTCACTGTGAAATACACCTCTGAGAAAGGTGTAGCCCAATAATCTCCGTGGTGCGTCCTATAACAGCGTAATGTTGTAGTGTGATATAGTATTTTGGTAGATGTTTTATTCCCACACATGGCAAGTGTGGATGTTTGTGTGTATGTTTCTATGTCTGTGTAGGGAGCAATGCTTTTTAGAGGTTGGTCACACTCATTACAATTCAAATGCCCTACTTTGGCAAGCCTGCTTATGTCATTCACTGTGAAATACACCTTTGGGGAAGGAGTACTCCAGTAATCTCCAAGGCGTGTCCTATAACTACGTACTGCTATAGTGTAATAAACTAGTTAGGTAGGAGTTCTAATCCCAGACATGGCAGGTGTGTGTGTGTATGTGTATGTGCGTCTGTGTGTGTGTGTCTCTGTGTGTGTGTGTGTGCGTTTGTCATTCATATCCTGTATGGAGGCGACTGTGAGTGTGTAACAACTGGACTCATTGTGGAGAGGGTTTTGTAAATTTCTTATATGGTGGCTCTATGATATGTCACAATGTCCACTTTACAAGGATAACAGATTTGAAATAGCCAAGAGGGTGTGGGGCAATCCATACCCCTACATGTGACATCAAGGCCTGGCGAACAAAGTGAGCAACCCATGTATGTACACAGAGAACACTCAACCCACGTCTCATACGCAAACACACTTGCCTAGGCAACAACTACTATGTTGGTAGTACCCTGCATATTGCCCACAGATAGTAACCATGGTGTGAATGGAGTGGAGAGAAGAGGGCATGGCACCCTGTCCATCAGTAAAATATGCATGTACATGAAGACAGTGTGCCTTCACTATGCTCCCCAGTGGACGCCTGCAACACCTGTGGTGCCATCAAATGTGACCTACAAAGGACATACCATGCCTTATACACATGCCCTGTATGGACAGATGCCACTGACACCAGGGAATACCTGTATCATGCAATCAATGTAGGTGCAGGGTCAACCTGCTGTCCATTACCTGTTCCCAGCACATGAGGCCAGGCCAGGCACATCTGATTATAACAATATGTGTACTCATGGGCCAGACACCCCAGGTACAGTTCCACCTGTCACTGTACATGCATGTGGGACGTGTGCACATCCCAGACAGCGTCCATGTCATGGACTAAAGAACACATACACTGCAAGCACTGAACACCAATGGCCACACACAATAGCTACCCAGGAGACTGGATGATGAATAAAATATCCACCTGTGTGGGCCAATCCAGACACGATACCCCTGTGCCACACTGCAGACCACTGTCATGTGGCCTGATGCCAAGGTATACCCTTCACCTAGCCTTGTATAGCCTTCTGGCATGGTCAACCACTATGCACCCGTAAAGCAATCCCCGCATGCATGTCAGTACTGGCTCCCTGTGTCTGTGTGTGTGGTGTATGATGCTTTTGACCACATTCACACTCACTACAACCCCCATTGGTATACTTAAGCATGCTGTCTGATGTCAGACACCTCCAATATCCTTTGCCCATATAACCTCCGGATAACCTTTGTGGTGCATGTAATACCTGCACAGTACTGTACTGTGGAAAATTATCTAGTGAGGAAGTGTATTCCTGACCCTGCCAAGTGTGTCAATGTGTGTGAGTCCCTGAGAGAGTGTGGCTGTGTTGAAGCTGACACCTGTTCATGCGTACAGGCACATGTACTACACCTACCATATTGCTACCATATCACTATTGCAGATGTAACTCACCATCACATATACGTTTCGAGAGCTCCTCAGCATGTAAGCCATGTGGCACATCAAATAACTGCATAGACATGTGATAGCAATACATAGTCTGGGGTTTGATACCCTGTACTGCTAGGTGTGTGACACAAACATGGTTAGGTTTTAATCTCCCACCCCCTCCCTGACTTATCCGTGCCTCTGTCTGCCTCTCACTCCCTCTCTGGTGGATGTGGAGAACTACACCTGCTTTGCTTAGGCAGCAGCATTTGCTTTGTAAGTGATGCTCATGATCAGCTGATGGCCTCTGCATGAACTGCAGCCCTCCTCTAGCTGATTGCATGTGGAACAGCTGTGGTAACATTCCCATAGCCAACTGCATGGAAACATACTCTAATATCTAGGAATATCATGCTGGTGTTGGGCCTTTTCATTCACTGTGAGGAGGACCTGGATCTGGTGTTTGGCAAACAGCATCACAGGTGGATTGGGGATTTACCTCTAACAACATACACTGTGGAAACAGGCCAACACACAGGAGGGGAATGTGCCTGACATGACTATAGAATGTGAGTGTTGCTATTCTTCATTTGGAGTAATGTTGGTTTAACAGGGTGTGTGTGGATATGGCTGGTCTGCATGTTTTAACTCATTCACTCCGGAGAAGCTCAGGAAAAGCTGCTTGCTTAATTCCACCATAGGAACAACAGTGCAGCCTGAGCTCATTTAAAAAAAATCCATTTGTAATACCATACAGAAAACAAATGTTCATAACTCTAACTATAAGAGCTAGACTAAAAATGTAAATGCGAAAGTTGTTCAGCAGACACTGACCTTTCCAACTGTGTAAATGTTGATAGTGTATATCAAAGTCATTATTAAATATTTGGCAAGGAATGCAGATATTGTGCATATTTTATACCTTTTTGGAAAAGCAAAGCATAAAATCTTGGTCAATGTACCATGCAGACCCATACAATTTGAATGTAATTTGTTAGTATGAACGCCAGCTTTAAAATTATACCTTAATCATTACTGCGTGATGTTCCTTTCTTGAGATATTCACAGAAATATGATTAATACATTATTTTTCATAATTGATAAACAAAGCATAATATCTCATCACCTGTAACAGACAGAGCCCACATATCAGTGTAGAAGTTGTGCATCTGAATGTCAGCTTCAAAATGATGCATCATTTGTATGATCACCATGCTCCCTTGCAAAAATATGGACATAATAATGAAAAGTATTGTAAATGTATAATTTTCATAATCGTACAAGACTAAACAAACTGTGATATCTGTACATGTGTAGAGTGCACAGACACAGTTCTTTTATCACGTTGTAAGGAGTAACACTGTCTTCAAAATGAGGTATTACTTGGCACACTGACATGCTCCCTTGCAAAGTTATTTACCAAAATATGAAAAAAAAATAATAATTTCCATAACCTAATTCCAAACAAACTTTGATATCTGCACATGTATCCAACATACAGGCACAATTCTTTTACCATGCTGGAACCAGCAATACTGTCTTCAAAATGAGGTATTACTTGGCACATTCAGATGCTCCCTTGCAAAGTTATCTACCAAAATATGAAAAAAAAATCATAATTTCCATAACCTAATTCCTAAACAAACTTTGATATCTGCACGTGTCCAACATACAGGCACAATTCTTGTACCATGCTGGAACCAGCAATACTGTCTTCAAAATGAGGTATTACTTGGTGCATTCAGATGCTCCCTTGCAAACTTATTTACCAAAATATGAAAAAAAATCATAATTTCCATAACCTAAGTCCGAAACAAACTTTGATATCTGCATATGAGTACAACATACAGGCACCATTCTTATCCCATGTTAGAACTATCAATACTGTTTAATTATTTACCAAATTATGAAAAAAATCATAATTTCCATAACCTAAATCCTAACAAAACTGATATATGTACATGTGTACAGCATTCAGAAGCAGTTGTTTTACCATGTAGACAGATATGATTGTAATTATATACATACTTGGTGTAGCCAACATACTGCTGAATGGATACATGTAAAGAGAAAAAGCAAGGTAAGGACCGCCACTCCACTAATGAACCCAGGACAGGCATGGGACAGTGGCAGGCAAGGCCATCTTATCTGTCCAATAGCTGTGCTGGCTACCCACTCAAACAGCCGATAACACTGCAGTCTCACAACCTCCTTCATTGTCAGCAGTCTGCCTTACCTATGCCTTTTCTCTTTACATGTGTCCATTCAGCAATGGACCTAAGGGATCAATTTCTGTATTAGTAAGCTCTTCCTGTCATCTAAACTCTACACATGCCTGATAAAAGCAGACTAAAAAAGTATTGCAGGATGGTCACTGACATATTAGATTGTACATGGTAGCACTCTCCTAAAACAGTTGTTCTTTCTCAGCATCCTCACCAGCTCCTTACCACAGTTATTTGCCAAACTCAGATAAATATATTTTACAACACATTTCATAATAGAGTTTTACTTACTATACTGGCCCTACTTGGTCATGGGTGTTTTCCATTCTTCTCACGAGCTGCATGTTACCAATCCTGCATAGCTCTCCTCACGCAATGCCCTCCTTAATTAGGTGAACGCCATCCCTTCTGAACAGGTGAATGTCTTCTGCGGTGATGCTGTCATGGCAGATTGTAGATCCATCGACCCTGTGCATCAAGCCATGCATGAACCCATTCTGTAAACGTCTGGCCTTGTGAGCTGCCCATTGACTGTTTGATGTTTTCCATATCTGGCCACATACCCACACTCTCACTTATCGTTCTCCTGGTTGTGAAGCCATGCCAGTGTCAGAAGGTGGACAAACCTGCACAGGAAAGAAATTGCAAACAGATTACTACTGATGATTGACAGATGTATTGGAAGGCTACATATATATGTATATCATATGCATTACCTGGCTAGCCCATCAAAATCTTTCATCCTAGCCACAGGGGTAGTATTCTTTGCATTAGCGTGTTCTAATACATGTTAGTGTGGAGTGCAGAGGCATTCATTATCATTCTGTAGAAATACTGTATCATTATAATTCAGGCAAAATAGTATAACACTTGGATGTTACTGAGCCCTTCCTCCTACCACCTAATTTCCACCCATGACTGACAAAGCATGGAAACATTCCCAACTACTGAGTATAAGCAGAAGTACAGTAATAGAAGCAGAAATGGCAAACTTATCTGGGTCATCCATGTAAGAATTAGTCACAAAAGTAATAATTCCATTTATCGCATCTCTGACCATCACTCTGGTTACAATAAGACTCATCAGTTTTCCTCAGTGCACTATGTGCATATTGTTAACAGATAATAAATTATTCTTGAAAGCTGGATACATAAACAAAAAATTATAATAACCATCACTGAAACTGTTGAGATACGCACAATCACCAAAATTATATATATATATATATATATATATATATATATATATATATATATATATATATATATATGCGTGTGACCAATGTATATATGTGTAAGTACATTATATACATACATATATATCCATATACACACATATGCACAAATGTGTATATATATATGTGTGTGTGTGTGTCTGTAGCAAGAAAAAAAATCAGGGGTTTAGGAGGGTAGGCAGTTGATTAAAAATGGGGGGGGGGGGGGTTGCTTGCAATGACTCCAAGCAGAAAAAAAAAAACACAACCTGACTTGTGCATTCATCAAAGTGATAACAACTTCTACTTATGTAAATAACAGAGTCAGCAGCTGAGACTTTTCCCAGAAAAGTGATAATGACTCAGTGCCATATTGTAACTGCACGTACTGCAAAGGTATGCATGCTGAGACACAGGTGCTAATTGCTGCACATAACCTGTTGAGTAGGCATTCATTATATTACATTGTGCAGCTGTTATGTAACACAGACTCATTATCATCAGTAAGGAGAAGACCTGAGTCATTCAGTCAAATAGTATAACAGTTGGATATTACTGAGCCCTTCCTCCCACCTAAATTCCACACATGACTGACAAAGCCAGGAGAAATGCACACAAAATATGGTAGGTCCATGCTGTCAGTAGTCACCTAGTGATAACCTTTATCTCACTCAGGCAGTATAATCACAAATAGAATAATACAAGCAGAAGTGATGCAACCCAATGTAATTTGCAGACTGACTTTCTATATGTCCCCAGTAACCCCTCCAGTTGTTTGCATTCTGTATGCACAGGCACCAAAATGGCACATATTGGCCCAACAGTAACTTCTGCAGTGAGACCATGTATGCACAAGCACTTCCCTGATACACAATGAATTATTTCCCCAAGCAACATCCTCGTTAATTATGTCCAGGTATACATGTACCCAGATTGAAACATTTCCACAAGCAAGCCTTCAGTAACATTTTCTAGTATGTGCAACCACCAGCATGAACACTTCACCCAAGCAACCCCATCAGTAGAATGTTGAGGTATGCACAATGTCCAAAATTAAACACTTCCCCAAACAAAACGTCTGTAAGATTTGCTAGTATTAAACCACCAAAAAGAAGCATTCACCCATGCGAGTCCTTCAATATAATGTATGCACAGGTACCAGAATGAAAGATTTCCCTGAAACAACCGTTCAGTAACATTTCCTGGTATGTACAAGCACCAAAATGAAAAATTCAGAAACGAACACAGAATGTGCAAGTGGGAAATTGCAGTAGACATGCATCATATTCCCTTCTCTTCGCCTATACTCTGATATCAATCCTTGATAGGGAAGGTAATATCTGACCTGCAGTCCAAATAAATTCTTGGCCTCTTCCCATTCTGTTACCTTTCCCTTTCTAGTTATTTGCTCCCAATACCTTGAAGTAGCTTCCCTTCTTGATGTGGAACCTCTTCGCTTGTTTTTCTGAGAGGTGGGCAGAATCCCACACACTCATGAGGAGAACATGCAAACTCTACACATGGAGGATGACTGGACAGGATCCAACCTTGTACCTTGTGTCTGTGAGGTAAAGACCTTAGTAATAATGGATAACATAGCATAATTGATATTTTTTCCTTACAGCAGTACTAGAGCTCCTCTACCTACCAATCATAATTACGCCTATCTTCTGCTGTGTATCCAACCTGAAACTCTTCCAAGTGTACACGTTCATTCCTGTCCAAGTGCATCTCCTGTACCACTGCTTTTAGCATTCTACACTTAAATGTATGCCATTACCTTTTATCTGTACTGGAAAGGCCATTTACATTTCAGGTTAGAATAGCTGCACTGTCTACAGTAACCAGTAAACATTACTACCACTAATAATGCTAGACATTTTTGCACATAATTCTCCATCTGGCAGCTTAGATAAATACACTTGCAGTTAACAGGCAGGTAAACTTCTACATATTAGCATTTTTTCACTCCTTTTAGAATTTTGTACTTTTTTTCCAAATACAGTAGTGCATAACCTACACACCCTTTCCTTTCTAAAACACGCAAATAACATGACTCATAATTCAGACATTATGTTATATTGGATCTTATTATATCATAAATATAAGAGAAGTCAATTTAAAGAAGCACACGACCCTTCCACCTAAAACCTAACACTCCACCTACATGAGAACTCTCATAAGCTTTACCTACACTTTGAGGTTATTCATGCTACAGCAAATTATTTCACCTGTGGTTATTATAAAACTAATGTTAATTTCTTTCCATCACAGGACAACTGCAAACATCTAGTAAAAAATTAAATATTTCACTGAAGTAAAAAGCAACAATAGTCTGCCCATAATCTAATGTTACACCTGTTTACTAAATGCTTTCTTATACTGCAATTACCAAGGAAGTGCTTTTATTCAGAAACCAGTAATTTCCCTTCTTCCTATACTTTCATTTCCCCCTTTTCAGAAAGGTCCATGCCACTGCTCTTTTAACTAAAATTGTTCTCTCGCTAGCAAGATGCCAATAAAAATGTTCGAGCACAATGTTTAGTCAATTCCTCACTGATGTCCGATTTCTGGCATTTCAGTGTTGCGATCCATCCCATTATGACCATGAATACGCAAAACAAACATGAAAAAGTGGATGAATACAGAACATTTGTTAAAAGGAAATACATCTACATTTCAGACTCAGCAGTTAAATTTTGACAGAACATTATGCAGACATGCCACACACAATGACTGCATGTTTGACAAAAATGTCAGTACCTGTTTGCCGATCGTGTATATAATGTAGACAGGACTGATAAAAATATAAAATTACATCGGCTATTGGCAGTTGCAATATCCAATTAAATTTATGCAAAAAAATAAATAAATAATCACCACACACATTTTCAGAACTGGTGCAAACAATGCCCTCTCTATTTATATCCAAACAATAATTATTCCTAAAGATATAGAAACTGTGGTGGGTTACGCAAGTGGTGGCTTGGATTGCAAGAATCCGATTGGCTGCCGCCACTTGCTTTATCAACAACTTTTAAAGTAGATTTTCTACTCCAACTTTAATGTGAACTTAATGTAAAAACATCATAACTATATAAGGGAAACTACAAGTTCAGTTATGATTTCAGCGTATATTACATTAAACTGATCTACAATTCTGCAGTACAATTTCTCTCACTTGTGGAAGCCACTCGGGGGTAACAGCTTGGAATTAGTATCTTCTCATGGCATGCTCAGTGTTAAGCACAGAGGTGCCATGAGAAGGTACTCGGGGTTAATGAGTTAATACCTGTCATGACAGTGCTATGCTACTGAGGAACCCCCCATCTGTAGGGTCATCTGCAGACTGGGCAGTGTGTGGTGCCTTTTGTTTCTTGCGTTACTCACAGAGCACCTATTTGTGAACTGCAGAAGCATAGTGTGAGGATTGCAGTCAGTACATGGTGACAGCCATGAAAGTAACTGACTTCATATTCCTCATAGGACATATGTCACAATAAACCCTGTTACAACAGTAAGTGTATGAGGTTATCACAGCAACATGTCAATATTGGCCCTGTGTTTGTGCCTCCAGCCACAGCTCTGTCAACCTTTGTACATATGCCATGCAGTAAGAGGTGCATATGTTCTGTACACCATAATTTATTAACATCATATCTGATAACAAGCCAGTGAGATATCAGACTGCTACACATGTTATGTATAGTAGGGGTTATATTTGAGGACATAACCTGGGCATTCTGTGGTTGTGTGTAAAGTACTGAGGTCTGTGTACGTATGGTGATTGTCGACAGTGTGCGCATTGTGAATATGTACCTTGGCCTGTGTACAGACTGTGGTAGATATCATTGTTCTTGGTCCTGTTCTATCTGATGTAACATGCTGCTCCACTGTATGTTATCCTATCGGCTTAAATGTTTGTAGGGTCATAAACACATATGCCCCATACCAGAGACATGCATCAGACCACACTGTGTAGTGGCCCAGTATATGTAGGGTTAGTGTGTGAGTGGCACATATAAAGATGGTGTTGATGAGATAGTCCATATACTGTAATATTATGCTAGGTTACCATATGTGGCTGTGTTCACATTGGTTGTGGTTATGCACTTTCACACAGGTGCCTGTTACTCTGTGCTGTGACATGCCTGTAGAGCCTGCTATATATGCAGGTACATGTGTATTCCCCCATAAGAAATGTAGGCCAGTGTTGCGGCACTCTGCCTGTAGCCTGCACAGTGCTTTGTTACATGCCTAGCAGCTTAGTGAACTTACCCAGTGTGATGTTATGTCCAGATACTTGGCAGATGTACTGCTGCCAGGCCACCATAAAAGTCGTATATGTCAAACAAAGCAGTGGGATGCTGTACAGATGTATGTCACTACCTTGTGGGCAGTATGTAGCCATGACACCTCTGTAGCACCGGTTATTATGTGTCAGGACAGAAAGGGGTGTGTGAATGCATAACCTATGGGGGCAAATGTATCCCAGTATTTGCGTGATATACCCTTCTACATGGCTGTTAACATCCACATTGTCAGGCTTGGTCCACGTCTTGCACTAAGGGGTTCTGTGTATACCTCTGGACTGACCAGAGTGTATCAGACTGTCCACATTTATTGGCCATATCTCTGGTGTAGTCCACAGGATCATTACTGTGCTAGCAGTGGTACTGTACTATGATGTCCTTAGGATGTCTGTCAGTAGCCAATGGTGCACATGTTAAAAGCAGATGTGACCTCCCACACATGTCTCTGAAGACAACCCCTATTACAGTAGCAAAAGTCTACATATATACCTGCAATACATACCCGACAACCCCTTGCACTAAGAGGTTGGGACTATTTGGGCTGAGGTAGGGCTCCAATCCATGTTCAGGACATATGGTGAACATATATGTATATATAATTATCCATATATCTATATAGATATATACACATATACATATCGACATACATAGATGGATATGTATATATATGTATATGTACATATATATATATATATATATATATATATATATATATATATATATATATATATATATACACACACACACATATATATATATATATATATATATATATATATACACACATATAAACACCCAGACATATACATATACACAGCAATACATGTCTACACATATACAGATAGAGATACATATGCACATATACATACGGATATCTACATATATAGTGACAGTAACAGGTATATCAGAATAGATATGTATGCACATATAGTTATAGATATCTACATATATAGCTACATAAATAGGCATATCTGTACACATAGGATGTGCATACATATATAACTATATATACACATATCTATATATATATATATATATATATATATATATATATATATATATATATATATGTACATATGAAGAGATGTATACATGGCCATATATATGTTGCACTATACAGATGTGTATATAGACATAGGTATGAATATACATGTGTATGTACATGTAGGCATAGATCAACCTATTATATATATACATCCAAATTCTTGTCATGTGTAAATCTCACGGTTGTGTATACTCTCCCAGATGTATCTCACCATATGTATCTGCTATGTTTACTCTCCTAGATGTATCTCACCGTATGTTATCTGCTATGTTTACATAATGATAAAACAACATATGTGATGCAACAGTCATATTAATGACAAGTACTACACAATTGTGAAAGTAAAGGCTATTGCTCAATACTAATCAATATTTGTATTGACAGATATATTGGAAAAACAACAGTCGTCTTCGCAGTGGTCATGGCATAGTGGTTAAGTGTTTTGACGATAGTGTACAGGATCCTGGGTTCAAGACCTGCAAGGGCTGTTCATTTTGCTGCTGGGCAGAACAAGAGCTGTTGGATACAGAGTGGTTAAAGTGGTTTTGAGCAGCTTTAAGCGGGTTTGAGTGGGTCTGCGCAAAGCTAAGCGGTGCTAAGCTACGGATAAACGTACGAGCACTTACACAGTGTAGGCTTTGCTTACCAGTGCGCAAATCAGCTTAGCTGTTATACTGCAGCAATGTTGATACCTGCTAAGCATGGCTTAGCCCTGGTAACCAGTTCACACCACCCAGTCTGATAACATAGTGGTGTAATCACATCTGTAATAAGTGCATGTAATGCCATGTACAATAAATATGCCTATGTGCTGTCATTACAGGGGGGCACAGACATATATGAAGCCTGTACAGCACTGTTATCCATGTGAATGTGTTACATACAGGGGTAGTAGCCCAGGGTACATGCTGTCACACTGGCATGTAGTGTATCATGGTGGTACTACTGTTGACAGTGCTTACCCAGGCAAGAGTAGAGTGCTAAATGTAGTACTGACAACAGGCACACTTGTAGGCATAGCTGGACTCTGAGGCCTCCCTGTTGTATCCCTAGTGTGTGAGCTGTTACAGTATATAACCCCTACTGGGTAATCCGGCATGTGGAATGTAACTGTAGACTATATGTACAGCACATTATAGTGAGAGATCCTGACATGTAGTTATGGCATACATATTATTGTCAAACATCTGTCAACACATTTATCCTACTGCATAGCTACTTACCAAGCTGATGACTGTAAGTCCATGTACAGATCTGCAGATGGCAGGTATCCAGCTGGGATATATACAGGCATCCTAAGCTTGATTGACACTGACATGTCTGCCCAGCTGTGTAAGAACTGGCACATATTGGAGATAACACCCTGTATGCACCACATGCCACGGGTACCTCCACTACACAACCACAGTCAACAGAACATGCTTGGGTACACAGAAACTAACCATGTGCTGTAATGCATGTTGCATACATGTCAAATTGATCACCTCAGTGGCCATGTGCAGGAGGCACCTGGAGGATTGGCGGATGTATGTCACTCTCACCCTGAGGATCACCACAGTAGTATCTGTCGATAGATTGCGTGCTGCCACATGGCAGGATACCACTGTACACACAACCCCTACACAACCCATCTCTCCTTGGACAATAGCTAGGTACACAGCTATGATCACCTGCAGCGATGCACCCCAGTACTGACACATGTACGTGTGCATGACTGAGTATAGCAGTGTCTGTGTGTTAGCACACCTGTACTTGGGAATTCCATGAGGGCCTTCCCAACCATTGCAACACCCACTGCCATAGTCAGTTGTGGCTGCTGCTGTATGGGACATTACATGTACCCTGTTAAGCTCCTCTCCATACCGGTTACATGAGCCTTGCAGTACCAGCACAACAGTGTTGTACAAATGGGTTGATAGGCATGGGATACCCATTGTGTTGTGGCAAGTGTGTGTATGTGTGCATGTCCGCAAATCTCTAGGGTACAACATTCCGATGCCACATACTCCTATTACAATACCCATTGCCACACAGTAGTACAGATAGTGTTGTTGCTGCCCATAGGTGAGGCATGACAATGCAACACCCTACTATGCGTGCAGCATGTGCATTAGATGCATATCCCTGTAGTACCACTGTTAGGATCTACAATGGGTTGTATCGCAGTCATGGCCATTGTGTGATGGTGGATATGTCAGAGTGTCATCATGGGTTTCAGGGAGTAAAATATCCAGTGGGGGATGTGGGTGCTGTGTACACTGTCATTACACCAATGGACACCCGGTATATGTCGCATGTACCACGTTATGGTTACCACCGTCATCAACCATACAAGTAAGTGATATCACAATCCAGGCCAGTTATGCATGTGCTGTGTGCAGCCTACCTGTACACACATTGGATACACGGTCAAGTTAGTTAGCAGTGATAGGCCCAGGTCTCTCGGACGTGTGTCTGCCTGTTGTGTGTCCATTAATGTGTATATGAAGGTATGTCTCACTATATACTGTCCATATACACCCATTACATCCCCCATTAGCATAATGTACATGTCTGGGGATGTTCTGCATGTAACATGTAACCTGGGACACACCTCACCCTAAACACTGTGCGGAGTGTGCAATGGAAGCCACACACTTCAGTATCATTACATAACTAGGTAGGGGTCTAGTCCCAGTGTGGTCAAGTAAGAGTGTGCGTGTATGTGGATGGGTCTACATCAGGTTGCAGATTATACATGCCACAGCGGGTCACCTGTCCATGTGGCACAGGCAATAACTGTTATACAAACCTGTGACGTGTTCAACTGTACCCCAGATATGTCACAGCCAAGGTGTCACCACAGTGCCATACCCTGTTGTGGAATACAACTGCAGACCATCCTCGAGCTGACACATGTACACCTACAACACAAATGGATAACATTATAGAGACCACAATCAACCAATGTTACTAACAGCTATAATGCATCATTGCTGGAAGGCTACAATACCTGACATATATGCATTACACTTTACTCCTTACATGTTACACTGCAGTACTGTGGTACACTGTAGTACAGTCACCATGTGCATCAGAACCATATTAGCCTGTCCCTGCATCGATGGTATGGATGACAGGGATGTGGCACATGTATCATCATATGCACAGGGTGTATTGTTGGTTTGCCAGAGGCCGAGGGTGGGCCATACATTTGACACCATATGTGCGGGTGAGGGGTCTACTGAGGTGAACTGGGCATAGTGATGTGGTGTGTATAGTTATGGTGTTGCCCTAGCTTTGTTTGTATAGTGTGTGGGTATGCATGCATACAGTTCTGCCATGTGGCTGCCCTACACAGGTGTTTATGGACAGCTGCAGAACATACCTGGCAGGTTTTGCAGTTCACTGCCTCCAGCCATGGGCACGTGGACTGTGCATGCCAGGGGTTCCATGTGCAGATCCAGGTACAGGCCTCAATGTGCTACTCTTACCGGACGATGACAAATGTCTGCTGGAACCAGGTCCCTCCTGGAACTGGCCAGGACCACGTGCTTGTAGCCTGTTGTGGTGTGGACAACGCCCTCCCTGCAGTGCCGGGGCTGGTACTGCCACTACGGGAGCTCCTTGGTGTCCTAGCACATCTACGTTGACTGCCAGCTGTTGGCGTTGCTGGCCTACATCCATGCGGCCGTCACCACACTCCCACCACACGTTCAAGCATGGACAGACCACGGTCGATGAGGGCCATCATCTCACCAGACCATCTATCCATGCACTCAGTTAACGCATGGATGGCACCAGCCAGTTCACAGGCGTTGTCACTTGCAGATGTGAGAGCAGCCCTCTGCAGCCTCACGCCCTGTCTGGTGTAACATTCCATACCTGCCTGCGCTGTCATGACACCCTGAAACATGCGCCTGCTGGTACCAGCTGTGTCGTGTCTGCCAGGGGCATGATGACCAGTGGCTCTACCACGAGCACCCTGGGACATCTGCCTATGTGGTGCCCTGTCGGACATCTGGCTATGCCTGCTGCGACCACAGTCAGCATGGTTACCACACTTTCCTGTGCACTGCCACCAAACTCCAGCTGCCCTTCCGCTATGGCTAGTGGTGATGGGGTATGTATAGGCACTGAAACTGTGTGCGGGGTTGGGGTGGCTAAAAAGGGGATGTGAAATGACGGCGCTGTTTCGGACCCTGACAACCCCACCTGTGCCTCAACAGTACTATCATCATCTTTGGTGTCTGTATGGACACCAACATGAGATTGCATGAAGGACCCTGACCCACCTCGCCACCTGTGGGGAAAAACAAACACACTTTAAAACCTATACATCATTGCATAACAGTACACACACACACACACACACACACACACTCCACCATAATACCTACCTGTCCGTGATTTTACAGACAGTCCCATGTATATTTCCACGTGTTCCCCATCCTGCATCACACTTGGTAACATAAACACAGTGATACCACTCATTAACATATCAGTCCTCTAAATGCCTAGACAAGTGATTTCAACACAGGACTTGTTACTACATTACCTGCCTGACCTGTGTGTGGTAGTTTTAGATGACCACACTGCTGTCATTCAGTGTTCACCCTGTGTATGTCCGGACATCATGTGCATGGCCCCTATATGTGTAGGCTACTATGTTCACTCCATAATATCACGCACTGGAGTGTCATGTGTATGTATTGCTCAGTACATCCTAGATATGCTGCTCAATTAGACTATCATGTGACAACTGTAATATACAGATACACTCCAAGGTGTTGACTAGTACTTCCCCAATGCATCTGTAGTGCCGCATTTGTGGGTTACCGGTCACCTCTCTGCTGAATGCGATAGTAAGGGTATACCTGGTGTGTCTACCTTCCCTCTCAATGCCTATTCCATGCTATAGACCTTATTATACTATGAACTGTCCTGTGATTACATACATGACAAGTATTCCTGGTGTGTAATGTGGCAGTCCATGTACTGCACGATCCCAAAGGGAGGTACTGCTGTATGAACAACCCCACAATCACACACGTGCGTACATGGCCACCCACACAAACACAAACACATGCACACATGCATCCTACATGCATCAATCTCCTTCCACTTCACCAGAGTGACCCTAAAGACAAACTAACTACCCACCAGAACGTGCACACACACATACAGGTGAGGGTGCACAATGATAGCACACACAGTCCTAGTATTACTCATCTGTCAACATGCATAACATATGGTACACAACAGCATGCAGTGCAGCTATAGTCAATCCATGCTAGCAACAGTATACAGGTGAGTGATGCATGTGTTGTGTCATTAGGTGATGCCCCTTCCCCTGGATATAACTGCACCCATGTACACAGTACTGCTGTGCACCCGCCATGTACTGTGTGCACCACAACTCACAGGTGTACAACCCATTGCTGAATGTGTAGTACTGTGCCAGTTATGTCAGCTTTAATGCTCACAGCCCCTATGTTTTTCAGCAACACATACCTGGGGTATGTGGAAAGATGTCATGTGTGAATGCCTGATGTCTGATTTACAGCTCTCAACATCAGCGGACCATGTATGACCAATCCAATGCTATTACATTGACAACCATCAGAGCATAATGTGGCTATGGGGGGTGTACACACACCCTTATTGATAGGATGCACCCATCCTTGATATGCCATGGGACCACACCACCGCATATCTTAACAGTACATGAGCCCAATATATGACAAATGTCCTGTACTTTCATATGCAGTGTCTACGGACTGTGTTAGGTGTGCAGATGCTGACCGCGATGCATACACTCCATGTGGGCATGTGTGTGCACACCCTTATCATGATGGTTTGTTGCACCTATTGTTATGTGTACTACAGTAGTCACTACTACTGGAGGGGGTATACTAGCGTGGGCCATCTGCATTTGCCAGTGTATGTTCAGTCTGCCCTATACATGTCCCCCTAATCTGCATGATTGCAAGGTCTACACATGTGCACATCCCTTAGTGTTCACACAATGACATCACTACTGCTGTGAGTGTAGGGTTACATCTGCCATAGTTCAAGAACCTGACTATGTGCAGATACAGCCATTCTTATCATCCTTAGGATCCCTGGTGCAGTGCACTGGTGTGTCATGCTGACACCCCCCCATCTTCAGCCTTTTTGCAGATGCTTGACAAGTAAGACCTACACATGTCACTTTGCAGTGTCCCATACACTGAACACCACATGTCACAGCCTAGTTCCAGCTGATAATGTGGACCACAGTAATACCTTATGCCAGTGTAACTCTGCAACAGTTGCCATTGTCCTACAGGTATATATACTGGTGTTGCACTCTATATGGGTGTTGTTCCAAACATGTCCCCTACTGTAGGCCATGTCTCCCACCATTATGTTACTCCCTGTAGACACATTCCGCAATGACAGGATGTTAGTTATCTTGCAGGAGTCTGACATACCCTTCCAATACCCCATCATGGTCACCACTGTGATGCCGTGCATTTAACAGCAACAATACGTGCACACGTACAGCATGCATTCTGGGAAGGTGCGTTAGATGTGTGCATGGAATATACCATAGCCATTACATGCCTGGTGTACTGGCAAGCATCTACATAAACCATACTCACCAGCTACATGCTGCTGCCTTGGTGGTATACCGGAGAGACCTACATTAGAGGGTGAGAGATGCAACGTCAGTGGCCACACCTGTGGCAGTGCTACAGGGTGGGTGCAGCATTATAATCCATCAACAGTACATGTCCACAATAATACCACATATGCACATCTGTTTATAACTACTATGCAGCAACAAACTATATCTACGACATGTTAGATATGTATGATCTACCTGTACAGATGCGGATGTATATGCAACAGTGGTCTACTGATGCGCCTGTGGCCTTACCTGCATGCTCCTCGGCCAGTGTGTGGAAAGCACCACATCCACAAAAGTGTCC